>NC_081171.1:31263134-31485634 GCF_012432095.1 Onychostoma macrolepis | reverse complement strand
TTCATCAAAATTTGACGAAAATAAATAAATAAAAAAATAAATCTTTTTTTTTTTGTATATTAATTGTTAGATTTTCATTGAATTACATTTTAAAAGATGGATACAATTTTTAGTTTAATTAATTAAATTCAATAGACATATTTTGATGATAAATTTGATCCAGAAAAAAATTAATTGAAAACACAGAATTAGGGGGAAATACAAGAGATCTTACTCTGTGGAACATTTACTTCCCTTTTCATGGGAAATGAATACCATGACAAATATCAATATTGTATGATAATGATGTGAAAAAATATTGTAATAATATTTTTGCCCATATTTTTCACCCTAGAAAAACGCTCACATAACCTAGAATTTTTTTTTTTTTTTTTTAAACATGACTTTTTGAGCGTTCTGAGAGCTTGATGGGAATGTTAGCGGAAGGTTATTTTGGTTTGGCTTGGTAGAGTTGAGCAGGTTGCTGGTGTTGTTGTTTTATTCTCCTCATAAGCCGGTTGGTGGTAATTATATTCGGTCCAGTGAAGCCATCCGTGATGCTGCGGAGCTCTTTCTGACTGTCATCTGATTGCATGAGGTTTTCTTAAACGACAAGCTCTCAATGGTTTCACATGGATTTAAGCACAAATGGCTGCAGTGTTCGCCGGGAAATTCTCTCCGTCATATCACTGCCGCCCCTGAAATCCCACAGCTATATTTCACATGAAAGAGTACGAGACTCTGAGATTTTAAAGCTGCTTCACTCATTTATTTTATTAGCTTTTAATGAACGTAATTAGATGGCAAGTAATTAAATGTAATTGTGCTCGCGACATCCTCCCCCATGCTTGTAAATTGGCCCAAACAACATGTGTGGTATGAGCAAATTTGCTGGATTAATTGGGGATAGATAATATTTTTGGATTGTATTTCACACTAAATGGCCGCGCGCCGAAACAAAGACTGCGGCTCAAGCTCATTAATCTCTGTCAAGGGGAAGCTGGGGTGCGATTTGCATGACTGAAGTAACGGCGCATGCTGTCGAGCCGCCTTTGATTCCTGCGAAGCGTCAATCAGGGCCAGCCTCCTGACGGACTGACCCCACCAAAACACCCGCTTCTGCTGAGTACTAATTACTCTGACACCATTCCAGAGCAAACATTGTAAAACCTTGACAATGTGGCCTTGTTAGGGCAGATGCATTTCTGTCTTTGTAACGCGCTGATATAAACTTATGAGAATCAACATGATGCAAGCTTAATTTGCATGCGTTGATTCAGAGAGAGGTCAGTCTCCCAGATTTATAATTATCACAATCGTCACCAAAATGAGGAATTGACAAAATAACATTTCTATCTATCATTAGTAAGTGAGTGTGTGTGTGTGTGTCGTCACGCCTCACGCTGGGTTTTTTCCTTTTTCGCCATCATTTCTAATATCCTGGAGGCATTTTCCTCATTATCAAATATTGTTTGATGTCTTTGTTTGGTGATGATTAACGGCAAGCACTGAAAATGCAGCGTTGGTCTCTGAAGGAGATGCACGTGTTTTACGCATGCGGTCATTTCTCAGGACCATCGTTAGAGTGTTTTCACTCATTTATCTTCATTGTGCATGGCTTCTTAAGCTCAGTAAATGAATCTATTAGCGTCTGAGGTTGTAGTGTTTGATTGCATTCTTTCACATCTGCTCCTCTTTTTTTTTTTTTTTTGCTGTAATGTTTTTGTGGTTGATATGTTTGCATACGGCATTCGTGAGCGATTGAAAACCCATGATATTCGTGACACGGCGAGCAAACAAACAGCCGAGCAGCCCTCGCCGTGTCACAGCGTGATGGAAGATTTGGGGCATTGTATCTTTCTAATGACATTATCCAGTGAAATCTAAAGCAGAGAAAAATGGCAGATATGAGCAGAGGCATTGTGCGGCATCTTATTTAAACACATTTGGAGAGCGAGGCAGACAGAGAGAGGCAGACGGGTGGCTAAATGAAAGGTTATGCTTTGCCCTGTGTTTGTATTGTCAATAACTGGAGAAGGCTGTCAAGAAAGTGCAGAGATAAAGGTCAATAACTCTGACAAATGTGTTTGTATTTGAAGAGCGGCGCTGATAGCAGCCACAGCGCCACAACACCGACACAAACACTGCAGCTCATAATAACACACTCATTATTTTAACAGACAGAAACACAAGCGACCCGGTGCCACTCAACTCTGTGTGTGTGTGTGTGTGTGTGTGTGTGTGTGTGTCAGGAAAATGAAGCACACTGGATATTAATCTGCACCTTACATTTATTACATTTATTCTCTAGAATCCATAAACTGATAGACTTTTGCAAAATACACATTCATGTGCTTCAGGACATCTTCATTTCATATTATTCACTGTCAAATTAATGTCACAAATAACCTTAAAGTAATTCAGAATTTTATATGAATAAAACCAATAATTAATAAAACCTTTTGAATAAAAGCAATTCATGTTTTGTATTTATGCAGGATTTTTATGCACACATTTTTACCATTTGATTTATTTATTTATTTATTTTTTATATTTATAAATATAAAAATATATTTAGAAATGTACTATTTCAATTAACAAAATTATGTACTGTCTCTACATTTTTTATTAGAATCTTCCAATTTCATAAAATTTAATTCCTTCTGTTTTAGATGAATAAATGTAAATTTAAATAGTAGCAGAAAAATTATAGCTACAAGGAAACTGAGTGACTGTATGAGTATTTATACTGTGTGTGTGTGTGTGTGTGTGTGTGTGTGTGTGTGTGTGTGTGTGTGTGTGTGTGTGTAAAACAGAAGAAATGCTGTTTATTGACAGTTTCACAACAACAAATGCTTGTGAAATATTTCCATCATTTCTAATGTTTGTTGTATATAGAGTAATTTTCAGTTTCATATTTTTCTTAGTTTTCGTGTCCTGCTAGGAAATAAATGCTGCATTTTTGTGTTTGTTGATTTTAGGAAGCAGATGATATTCAGGGTAAGTTGTGTGAAGTATACGTGTAACTCCTGCCAGGGAATTAAATGCATGCAAATGTTTGTATTTTTCGTTTTTTCTGTGCCTGTGCTCGTTCCACTGGGAATATGAAGTGTTTTTGTGTTTCTGCAGCAGGGTTTGCGTTCGGTGTGATCTTATAAACTCAGGGCTGGTTCTGTGTGTTATTGGCCGCCGTGTTGTGCGGATCTTTTGTGAAGTAGCTGCTCCGGCATTCTTTCATTATCTGGAGCAACAAAGAAAGTCTTTTGTTTGCAGTTTTCCTGCAGGCGCTTGCATCCGTCCGTAACTTACTACTGTCCCCTGCTGGCCGTCCACAGCACCTCTGCGCTCTGACCCGTGTGTGTGTGTGTGTGTATCGAGCTGCAGTAAATGTGTCCGGAGTAACACACACTGGACTGTGTTTGTGCTTGTGTTCAAATTCTGCAAACGCTGAGAGGAACAGCTCATCCGAACACCACGTTTGCTGGGTAAATATGGCTGATTTTCAGAACACGCCCTGCAGAATTAATGTTGTAAGATGATATGCATGAATGTGTTCATTCTCTGGTCCAGAGTTTTGTTTCAATCGATCATTAATGTGCCTTCATGTGCTGCTCTTTTTGTTGTTATTATTTCCTTCTCAGGGTTTTTCTGCGGGGGGTTAAACGTCTCGGCTGACAGTTCACGGATGTGCAGTCAGGTTACTCATGTCAAATGACCAATTAAAGGGGCTATAGAGGATGGCAGGGCGGTCTCTAGTGCTGCGGTCTCATGGGACACCAATCAAACGAGAGCTCTATCACTCAAATGTAAACTGGATTCATTCATTAGCCATTTACCAGCCCTATCATTATTCATTACACACATGCACAGAGAGACGCGTCTGCCAGGACCGACGCTGGGGACAAAACACGGAGCAAGATACAGTTCTTCTGGTGCAGTGCATCCCGTTAAACTTTTTTAAATTATCCTTTTGAACTAAATTCTAAAATTAATGTCATTATGGATTAAACTAAAAATATCCAATGAGAATTTGCACGTCTCGTTATACTGAAGCACTGCAATTTAAGACATTTATTTCACTCGATTTTGCAAAAACTCTAAATACATTTTTATTACTTAAAAATCCCTGAGAACTTTTTTAAATTATCCTTTTGAACTAAATTCTAAAATTAATGTCATTATGGATTAAACTAAAAATATCCAATGAGAATTTGCACGTCTCGTTATACTGAAGCACTGCAATTTAAGACATTTATTTCACTCGATTTTGCAAAAACTCTAAATACATTTTTATTACTTAAAAATCCCTGAGAACTTTTTTAAATTATCTTTTTGAACTAAATTCTAAAATTAATGTCATTATGGATTGAACTGTAAAAAATCTACAATATGAATTTGCACGTCTCGTTATACTGAAGCACTGCAATTTAAGACATTTATTTGTTATAGAAATGCAGTACTTCTGATTTTTGAGAGTACTGCACATCTAAATGAATCATTTGACTCAGCGTTTGATAATGTGTGTGTGTGTGTGCTGTAGTCTCACAGCTGTTGTCAGTGTTTCACCTCCTCTAACACACATGCGTTTCATTGATCACACGAGTGAAGATTAGCATCCCGAACCTCAGGAGTGTGTGCGGATCAGTGCTTGACCTCTGACCTCACGCCTGCTGGTTAAACACACTAATAGCATTTAGTCATTGAGGGCGCAAATGCACTATAAACATCTCTGCTTTAGGAACATATAGAAGCACACACTCGTCTCTTCGGTTCTCTTCATCTCAGTACCTCGGTGTGCAGTGAAGCGCCGCTCTCCGCATCAACACTCGAGAGCGTGACAGCCCGTCAGAGAGGACGCTTTTTCTATATTTTTATTTACATGCTTTTATAGTCCTGTCTGGCTTGTTTTTGAGTGACTATAAATATCTCGGGCTTGTTGAAAATGCACCGTTCTTCACATGAAGGCGTCTTCTGCACCGTGGAAGCAGGGACTGCGATGCTGGGCAGCGTTACACTAACAGAAATATACATACATATAGAATTACACAAAATAATGACACAACGCTGCTTAAATTACAGTCTGTCAGAGGACAAATATTATAATGGGAGAGTCTGAGTCCAGGCTTTAAAGTCCACATGAAGCAGCGTTTGTAACCCATGATGTGATGTGTTTCTGAGTGAAACAATGCAGGGCGGGACATATGAACATATGAACATGGCTAATAATAACAGAGATCGATGATGCACCTGTAAGAAAGTGCTTTAGTTCACAGTAAGACCTGGAACATGAAATAAAAGAAAGTGAATGCAGTCAGTCTTCATTTCATGTTGATAGACTGTGTGATTTCATGCTGTTTGTTGGTCTGCATTTAGACAGCCAAATATATATATATATGTGTGTGTGTGTGTGTGTGTGTGTGTATTAATGATATATAATAAGTGTGATTTCATTAGTGTTCTCACTGTTTAGAGGCAGATATGATGGATTCACAGGTGAAGCGTTTCTCTGTTCTGACAGACTCCATTAATTGAGATCTGAATTGTACTTTAATTAAACCTTTATACTTTCTGCACTTTTGGAGAATGGTTGACTTTTGTTGACAGTGTCCAGATACGAAGTTAATTGTAAAACTAATTGTTCTGTCACTCTCCAATAGATACATCTAATTATACACACCTGCTTTATTTTGATCATTTATAGAACTCCATTTACATTTCATTATCAGAACCCAATATTGAATTTAATTAAAATAAACAATCCGATTGATAAAAGCAGCAAATGTCAGAGTCCTGACAGACGTGACGCCGTGAACCTGCAGTTATTTCTCCATGCTGCTGTTTTTGATGAGCTTCTTCATTTGTTTTGAGTTTTGATGCTAATTCGTGTCTGTCACTATTATAATGATCTTGCATGCTTTTTATAAAAGTTAAACAGAGGATGGTTTGTAAATAGCAGTTTTAAATAGACACAACACAGCATGTAAAAATAGCAATCCATTCTTCCACAAATAATCTTGCATTTAATCTTTCAAAGGCTAGAAATGATTTTTTTTCCCACACAATGGGACACACGTCTAAATTTAGGGATGCATAATTTATTCTTCCGATTGTAAAAAGCAATCCAGCAGCTGAAGACGTCTTGTGGGACGTCTCTTTTTTTCATGTCATCTCGGGTTGAAATCAAACCCAGTCTAAAAATACTCCGGTGCTCTGACCATCGTGTGCTAATTGTGTGGCTGATAATAAACACACAAACAGCATTAAGAGTGCGATATTTAATGAGTGACAGCAGCTCATCCATCACGGCCGCTAATGAGCTCAGCCTCCATCACGCTCCGCTACAAAACCACCGCGCTTTAATTCCTCTTCACACAGGCCTTGGTGTGTGAGCGAGTTTGATGTTGGTCTGTGTGTGTGTTTGGCAGAAATGAAATAAATCATAAGTGCTCAAAATCTAAAATCTTTCCCCGTTACCTCACAAGCTGTCAAAGCTTCTACCCATAATTCTCTTGTGCAGGTTGTTGTTTTTTCCTCCAATGCTCCCTGTTGAAAAAAACAGCATATGCTGGTTAGGTACTGCATGATTTGAGCTGGTTTGACCAGCTAAGAACCATCTTAAACCAGCAGCCGCTGATGCATTTGTGCTATTTTTGCTGGTTAAATGACTGATCAAATTCACAATTGAATGTATGATGTTTATCTGCAAGCATGCATGCACTTTTTACCTGCAAGCATGCAAATTAAAGCTCAATCCTGTGTGCATGCGGGTGAATTCACTCGCCATTGTTTCTCCATGTGAAGCGGTATACATGGGGCTTTAGAGTAACTAATCTCTGCTGCTGTAATTACGGATTATCCGCTCTTCAGAGACACGGAGACTTCAGAGTCTGATCTACACCTCCAGACTCTTGACGCTCCGGCCCAAAAGAGTTCACAGTCATACAGTCCTGCGATGCATCCAGGCATTTCCAGGAAAGTGCTTATGATTTCATTGAGAATGTAGTCGATGTCTGCGAGCGCTCTGGAAGAGTGAGACTAAGAGAGGAAAACATCCACCTTCATTTACAGTGCAGAAAACACTTCTGATTCATTAGCTGCGATAGGAAAATGACTAGAAGAATAATAATGCAGTGCAGTAAACTGTAGAACTATTTGCATTACAAACCAGTGTGTTAATGAGTGATAATAAATTAAAATGAAAGGATAACAAACACCAGTTTGCAATCACACAGCATGACAGATTTTTGTTTTTGAACAGGTAAAGTAACTGGAAGAGAGTCAGACTGGAAGCTGCACACATTCAAGATTCAAATGTCTTACATTAAGAAATAAGGTGGATAGCGATCAAATAATCACAAATTAAAGAAAGCAAAGGAAAAGTCTCAAACAAACCAAAAAAATTAATTAATTAATTAATTAAAAAACATATGTATATATATATATATATATATATATATATATATAATATTATTATTATTATTTTATTTATTTTTTTGGGTACATATGCATTTTCATTGTTTTGTTGATGTTCCTCAGTGATAAATGAACATTGAGAGCTCTTAACTAACTAACTAGTCTTAACTAACTAAAAATAAAATATTTTCACACTCAGAGTGATATACTGAACACTGATTTTATATTTGTGATTTTTTGTTTTTTTGCCTTTTGCAAACGAACAAATAAATACATTTATTTTAATGTTACCAGTGCCTTGGCGATGTAAATCTCTTTAGCAGAGAACGTCAAAAATAAGAAATGTCTCTGTATTTTTTGCTTTATCTGCAGCCAGTCGTGGTTTAATATGGCAGCAGTACTCGTATAGTTTTCTCTCTTGGATGAATCCCTTCTGCTCGTCTCGGTCTCGTGTTATTATCATTAAAAGCGTGCACTAAATGTCTCCAGCATCTCGCTCAGGACGTCTGATTTCCTGACGGCTCTAAACGCGTGTCAATATGAAAATAAGAGGTGTCAGAGGATAATGGTCAAGGAGGAGGAGCGGGATGTCCACGTCAGGTCTTTAAGAGCCGCCGGCTCCTCTAATGGAGCCAGAAAGTGGCCGTGTCATTCCTGTCAACATCTTGTGTTTTAAGCCAGTTGTTGCCTTCCAGCCAGGCCTGTAATTCTGTGCCATTAAAAGTGGGGAGGTGAGCGGCTTCCCGGCGGTGTCAACAAATGCCCTCCTCCTCAAGCCTGCTTCTGCACACTTTCTCACAGGAAACTTTCAGCTCGGCGTGAAAGCATAACGACTGGTTGTGTCACTCCAGCCATCATAAAGTCAATCACGTAGGTAGAATTACAGAGCCGTCAATGTCACACGCTCCTGATTTCCAAATGCTCTTGACATTGTGCTGCTGGTGTTATTACACAGTCAGCATAACGTCAGGTCATTCGAACGAAGAACATCTGAAAGACATGTAGAACTACCAAAAACTTGCTTTTGTTTTGATGGACAATCATAGCACAATAATGAAGACGTGAACTGAAAATATAAGGAAAAAAGTGACAGAAACCACAATATTCTGTGAAGATATCTAGTTTACTTGCTAGAGAATGTCTCAATCAAAATGCAAAAATATTTTACAAATTTGATGCCACAAAATGGCACACTTTGTCAAATTTAACAACATGGTAGCACATAGACTGCCATAAACATGTGAGCTTGAGAAATCCAGCCAATCAGACTGGAGCTTGTGATTTTCAGAAGACAGCGAGGCAAAGAGGAGCAATTACCTTCTAACAGGAACTGTAAAATACTTTAAGTAGATGTTCTGTTGTGTTATATTGCTGATACTGGACAGATTTACTCTCATTTATAGACCAGACCCATGCATTAGTCAATTGTATTTATTTAGTTAGTTTTTAGTTTTTAGTTTTTTTTTTTTTTTTGCAATGGACATTGTTTCAGAGCAACTTTTTGACTTAAAGGGATAGTTCACCCCAGGGTTATTATTGTTAACTAAATCTGCATGTTGAAATAAAGCTGAAATATGAAAAGGTAAACGTTGTAAACATGCAAACATTTTAATTAAAGCATTAAAATTGCAAACTGAAATAAATGAAAAAGTTTTTACAAAAGCACATAACAAAATGATAGAAAATTAAATAAACCAAAACTGAAAAATAACAAAAAAGTGGGAATTTTTTTATTTTTATTTATTTATTTATTTGCCAGCCATCGACCGCATTTTCAATGATTTTCACAAGATTTTCATGAGCCTCACAATCTTTTGTTGTGTGAATATCTGAACATGCAAAGAGCCTCTGCTTTTAAACAACGTTTAATTCTAGCTTCATGCAATCTTTTTTATCAACACTTAAATATGGATAAGCTTTATTTTAAACAAAAGCAACATTTTGAACAGTAAGCTGAGAAAATAGCATTTTTGTTCAGATCGGATTCAGAATGATGATCAAAACGTAGTAGATGACTTCCGATCTTAAGATCTTCTCACCCAGATGTGATGAAGCGCTCTCTGTTACAGAAGAAGCTCTGATGTTAAAAGCACGTGTCGTCTCTGCTCACTGGGTGCTGTAGTGTGATCCGCACTGTTTTATGCAGCAGATAAACATGAGCGCGGCCTGTCACAGTCACCTAAAACCGCACTGCACTGAGAGATTTAGAAATGGGAAACACCTGCGGCCGAACGCGCTTCCCAGCGTCCCACAGCTCCGTGACCAATGGGTGAGGAACGCAGGAAGGACGAGGAGGTTTAGCCTCGTGTTTGTCCTGTAAACACTGCACCGATGAGCCAAACGCTCCTGTTCTCAGTGTGCTCTCCACAATTTATAGAGTTCTCAGCAGTTCAAAGCACTGCTCAAAAACTAGTCCTGATGATGTGCTGTCAGAGACAAGGAGCTTGTGTGTTATGAATTGCATTTTAAAGATGAATTTTGCATGTTATGCTTTGCCATATTTGATGAGCTCTGTGAACATGCATTGATGATTTTTTTAAATATGGGAATACAGTTTTAATTATTTAAATAAATTAAATCTGTTTGTCAAATAAAGTGATTTCACATTAAACTACTCGATTTTCATAATTCTTAGGTGTCAAAGTTTAGGTGTAATGGTCTTTCAATGGAGGGCCAGAAATCTCTCAGGTTCCAATAAAAGTATCTTCATTTGTGTTTCGAAGAAGAAGGAAAATCGGTAACACTTTATTTTGATGGTCCCTTTTGAGCATTCTGTTGACACTAAGTAATGTTGCAACTACATGTCAACAAACCCTCATAAGAGTATTAGTAGACTGTCTGTTTCATATCTACTAACTCCTTATTGTGTTGGTCTCCCAACAGATATTCTACTGACTATAAGTAACTTTGCAAGAACGTGTCAACTTAATCTAACCCTAACCCTCCCAGTCAACTAATACACTACTAACACTCTAATGAGAGTTAGTAGAAATGTAGGTGCAACATTACTTATAATCAATAGAATGTGTTAAAGGGACCATCAAAATAAAGTGAAACCGGAAAAACGTATGGAACAACATCAAGGTGAGTAAATGATGACAGAACTTTCATTTTTGGGTGAACTAATGCTTTAAGGAACTTAATTAAATGAATTGCATGTTAAAGATGAATTTTGCATGTCACGCTTTGCCATATTTAATGATCTCAGTGTATGTGTGTTTATCTTTAAATCTGTTCATCCCATAAACCGATCTACTCGATTCATACGGATTGCTTTTACAAAATCTTGACGTGTCAAAGTTTTGGTGTAATGGACGGACGGCCAGAAATCTCTCAATAAACATATCTTCAGATTTGAGTTTAAAAGATTAATGCATTTAGAACATGATGACAGAACTTTCACTTTTGGGTGAACTAACGCTTTAATGAGCTTAGTTAAGTGTATGTTGTGCATTGCATGTTTTGGGTGATTTTTGTATGTGATTCAGAGGCGATCTAAAGGTTAGACAGCATGTCGAGGCTGTTGCAGGTTCGTTTCTGTGCAGTCGGCAGCGGCGCTTACCTCATTGTCAAGTCAGATTACATCAGGGTTTGTGGGAACTAGTCAAACATCCCACGACAAAGCCGCCAAACACAGACTGAACATGTTCAGTGGCTAAAACACACGGCATCAGGGTTGTAAGTTGCTGTTTGTTGAGGAAGTGTGAAGGAGTCTCGCGTGTGCGTGTTTTCCCGTGCCGCTCTCGGCGGGGTGAAGGTTATTGAAATAAATATTCCAGCTCTGTATTTGAATGCTGTAGTGTTTAAAGATGGTGTCAAACAAATGTCCTCCTCTCCAGATGAGCTCTACAAAGCTGCGCTGTGAATGCAGGCCGTCTCGCTGGAGGACATTGTGATTAAAAACATTCGTGTCCTCAGCAGGCCCACCCGCTTCAAAGCCCAGCGCTGCGTTTTCATATGAAAGCCAAGAAAAGAGGTTTTTATCTTCCCTCAGTGATATTTGAAGGCTTATTTTCTGTGTGGTAACACAATCTTGTGAAGTGTTTCTGTACGCCACATATCCAGTGATGCATCACAGCTCAGACTCGCAGTATCAGGCCGGATGATTTCTGCAAAACAGCGTCACAAAACTGGAACGACAGATAAAACGTGGAATTTCACGTGTTGGATGAAATAAACTGTAAAACTCTATGGTAAGCAGTGCTTGCTGTGGGTCGCTGCTCGCTAGGCAAGTTTCCATCCATCCACAAAATGAAAATGCGTTAAAAAAAGTTAAAGGGGTTTTATTGTGCCCTTTCGCAAAGTCTTGATTTAGTTTTTGAGGTGTGCTAGAATAAGTTTTCATGCTTGAATATGAATGGCGACAACACGCTACTGAAGCAGCTCTTCTTCTTCGTCTTCTCCAGCGCAGCTCAGCCAGGCCTCGCCAGTGGGTGGGATTATTTAAATGAGGGACTTTGTGATGTCACAATATCTAGTTCTTGAAAAGTGTTTTTTGTTCCAAGAGAATATCTCTTATTGCAGATCTTTTTTATGCTCAAACCGCAACATTACACACGAAAATGGAAAAAGTGAAAAAGCATAATAGGACCCCTGTGAAAACTGCATATTAATTTACACTTGTGGTAGCCTGCAATTGTTGAGCCTGGTCTCAGGAAAATGTGTATAAATAGTACGCAAAATAAAAACAAAAATTTGTGGTATTGATACGCAGAAATTGAGCTTGGCGTTGATATGATACACACGTGTTTGGCGTGCATATGATACGCATCTACCCCACAACCATAATTCTGCCCATTGCGTAGCATAAGTCCATTTTTGCGTATCAGTACCACGAGTTTTTGTTTTTATTTGGTGTACTAGTTATACACACTTTCATGAGATCAGGTTGAATTGTTACCTTAAAAAGCTATTTTTACCTAATTTAAACTCACAATATGAGTGTTGTTGGTATAAATTTATGTATATAGGTTGATGCAGTGATATTAAATACTACTTTTAAGTTAACCAGCTGTCATTATTAGGTTATCGGTTTGCAGTGGTATGCAAAATGATGTCATCCTTAATAAAACGAATCATAGAATTTATGTGTTAAAGGTTAAAGTTGAATTGATTTTTTCCCCATTTCCATGAGCTATGTCAATAAACGTTTTGAGGTGCTAAACTGTTTTCGCATAAAAACTCTTAGATGTAAATGTGGCTAGTGCATCGCTGCAATTGCTTCAAAAAAAAAGTTGCTAGTGCAATCTGTGGTTGCTGACATAAAAGTAAAGTCTGTAAAATATTGAATGATTTTCATATTTTTTCAGCCCCCAAACATATTCTCTTGAAAGCCACGTTTAGGGTCTAATATGCTTTTTGATTACTAAAAATGAGCGAAAGCATTGAAACAGAATCCAGATCGGTACAAATGAAAAAGATTTCAGTATGTACTTCCAGTGGCGTTGTGTTCGGACGCGTGTGATTCATAACACAACACACAAAGTGCACGCTGCATTCTCTGCACTATGAAATGGACATTAGTATAAAGTGGTCAGTTTTCTGCTGTGATTGTAAGTTGGCGTCTGTGTTTTTCTTGATCAGGCTCTCCTCATTGATGTCAGAGTGAAATCTCTTCTCGCCGTCTCGCCGCTGATGGGTTTCTTCATGCGTTGTCAGACACCTCCAGAACGTGAAAAGCACTTTCTGGTGTTTTATCAGACGCGTGCGAGGCCTGCACTAAAACTTTTGTGACAGCGTAATAACCGTGTGTTTGTTTGGAGTGAATGTTTGCCATTTCACTCATCCCTGTCTCTCTCTCAGCGTCTGTCTCGCTCGCTCTGGCAAAATTAATTACTGTATGTTCTGCTTTATGAGCATGTCAGAGGGAGATGATAAATGACCTGTAATATCAAGAGATTTCACTGGTAGTTGAAGACAGTAGATCCACACACACACACACACACACACACACACAACAACCACAGACATTAATCAATGGCCTCATATTTGTTATTAACTTACTAGAGGAACGATCGCAGCCGCAATGTCATTACCAGCGGTACAGGCCCATAACGGAGGTGAACTTTCTGAAGGCCTCCATATCAGATGAGCAATCTGATGTGATTACAGACCGCCGTGTAAATCTCTGCCCTCATTACGCTTTCAGAAGAAAGTGAAACATCACGGCGCGTTACGCTGAAATTCATCTTAACGGGATTTAACTCAGCACCTCGCGGACCCAAATACGGCTGTTTAATGGACCCAAATATGACTGTTTTATGATCTTTGATGGCTCCATCAAAACACGGTTGCATTTTCACTCGTCGGGAAGCCGAAACGTTCGTTCGTGTCTCCTGAAAGCAGCTTTGAGGAAGCAGATTGGGAAATAAAGCCACTGATACTGTCTGCAAACAAGCCAGCTGATCTGCGGTCAGAGAATCGGCCTCACCTGCAGTCCGTCTGTCAGCAGAAATAAAGACAAACCTCAGGCTAAAGATGAGCTCGCAGCCTCAGCTTTGATTTTCACATCACATCTGATGATGATAATGAACCATAAAAGAGATATCGGCAAAATAAAACGGTTAAAGGGGAAGGAGTTTACTGCAGGCCATGTTACATTTGCTCCGTGCCTGGGATATTTTCCTCTTCATTGATTTTTAGTGATGATTGCCTTCCTTATTCATGGAGAGAAATAATCGGCTTTAGGCATTAATTCATCGCTGTGATTGCACTGGTCAGTGTTGACAGATAATATAACAAGAAATATTATTTTGCCAGAGCGCTGTTAATAAAGCAGCAACTAACACTTCTATTGTGTGAAGGGCGATGTGTTAACATAATGCATAATTTGTATTTAATGATCTCATATTTTTGTTGTAAACATTCAGTCTTTAACCAAAAAAAAAAAAAAAATGAAGGGAGTCAAACAAGTGCATTATGTTAAAAAGACATGAGCTGTGATAAATGTAGACCTTAGTCAGGGTAGACAGATAAAGGTTCTAGATCACATGTCATTTTCACAATTCACGGGTTTCAGAACTGATTTATGGAGGTTTTGTCTTCTTAAAGATACTTGGAAAAATTAATATGTTGTTAAACAACAGCATACAGTCCACTGAAGACACACGGCCGTCCCTCACAGCCTCGTCACGAATTATGCTGGAAAGATTGTATTTCTGAGGTGAACGCACATGAACATCACCACAAAGCCGTCGTTACGAGTCGGACACTCTGGATTTTCTTTAAGCCCAGAGTTTCTGACTTTGGGGGTGTTTCAGTGAGAAAGCACATCAGACACAGCATCTTAGTAAACCTGATAAAATTAATGATTTTTTTGTACACGTATAAAATACCATATTATTGTACAATTGTTATGATAGAATATAACAAGTCAATTTATGCAACCTTCATAAACTGAACAAAAACTTAAAGCAAAACAGTTACACTTTATGTTGATAGTCCACTTTAGACATTCTACTAACTATTAGTAACTTTGCAACTACATGTCTACTAACTCTCAGTAGGGTAGGTTTAGGGTTAGTAGAGTAAGTCGACATATACTTGCAAAGTTTCTCATAGTCAGTATGTTGTATGTTGTGGATCCATCATAGTAAAGTGTTAGAAGATATTAAACAGACAGTCTACTAATACTCTAATAAATGTAGTTACTTACTGTTAGTAGAATGTCTAAAGTGGACTATCAAAATAAAGTGTAACCAGCAATCACATCTTTCTCTGACCAAAGTGATTTCAATGCACATGATGTCTAGTTACATAAATACGAACTTCCCAGGAGGATTTGAATGCACCTTAATGTCTTTTAATCGAGTAAGTTAACTTCAACATCTCCAGTTATTCATATATTTGTTTAGATGCATAAATGGCCATGCATACTGTATGTGGTTCATCTTGATGCTATTATAGTCGTATTGTATTTTCTTCACGCTCTGCACAGCTGTATTTCAGTGGTGTGATGAAAATGCATGCTGGTGTATTTTCACTAATGGACATTTTTCTGCCTTTGCATGGAGCTACTCTTTGAAGACCAGAGTACATGACTAACTGTACAGTACCGTGACTGATATGCCATATGTGTGTCTTCAGTGACGCACAGGTGCATCAGAGGTGAGGATGAGGAGGCCGCTCTTCATCAGAAAACCCCTAGTCGAGATGTGTCCTGCGGCCTCACACAAACCCCTGACGCAAAGAGGAAATAATCAGGGCGAGGCGTTCAGAGGAATGCAAATATTATTTTCCGAGCGGCTGCAAAAACAACAACACACCCCCGTGATGCCATGCGCGCGCCACACACCCACAGGCCCCCAACCAACCCTACCCGAGCGCATTTGCATAAAACATTAAGCACAACAAAATGATTACACCTGACAAGTACAGCCGCGGGAAGAACATCGCCAGTGGCAGCCGGCTCCTCGCGGATCGCGCAATCGTTTCCTCGGCAAGCGAGCGCTCCGTAACCGGCTTTCCGAGCGTCGCCGCGCCGCTGCCAGCGATTAACGCGGGCCTTTTGTTGGAGCGCCGAAGCCCTCCGCCCCGCGCTCAAATCCCATAACTCGGCCTAAAATCAGGTTACCCTGCACCTCGCTGATAGGGCATTGTGACTGATGTGCTCAAATCGATCTGAGGTTGGAGGCTCTTGTTTGCGTGCGCGTGCGCCTGCTGTAAAATCGCGCCTCTGCTGTTTTGCATTCTTCTCTTAAATGTGGGTCTTGTAATGCAATTAAACGGCGCATGTAAGCCGCCCCCGCGTCCCCGCGCTATTGTTTCACACACAAAACGAATTCATCTGCAGTCATTTTTGACGCCACCGTTTAACCCGCGGTGCGTTGAAATAATTCGGGCACATATTAAGCAGAGAATCGGCTCGCCTGGGTTGTCAGCGCCGATGCACGCCACGGTTCGTCTTCAAAAAGATGAGCATCAAAACATTAATATCCTTCTTTTTCATTTGAGTGAGGGATGAAAATCCGTAATGTCGAGCTCTCGGATGAAGGATGCTCCCAGATAAAACCGAGAGAGATTATTGAACACTTTCATATTTCTCCCCAGACAGCTGGAAGAATGTTAATATTTGGCGGAATATTTGCGAGCGCAAACTTCGGGAGCGCGAGCTGATAAGGGCTGACAGCGGCGTGACAGATGGTGTCAAAAACCCCGGTGACGCTGTCATGCTGACAAACTTTTCAAAGGCGCAATATATACACACGTGCTGTTATTGAAGTGCGCTGCGCTCGCGACGCTGTCCCCGCAGTTCAGGAGGAGCGCGCCGCCGCTAAATGATGCATTCTGCGCCGGCAAACTTTAAACGCGTCACTACGCCGCTCTGTGTGTCAAGCTGAGAGCCGAAAGGAAGCGTCACGGAAAAACCGACAGCCTTACGGTGATCTTAACACTAACTTTGATATGATAATTCCTCATTCATGCCATCATTCCGACTGTTAACCCGTGCAATAAATGGGGCGGATTAAGTGAGAATAGAAACGTGGCCCTGCCTGCTTTAGGAACAAAGTATTCAGTCCTCAGCTCACTGACAGAAAGTGCATCACAAGTGTCTTTACACCAGAAGTTCATTGCATTTGATCATTCATTGCGAGTTCAAACTCATTACAGTTATATGTATTTTCAGTCCACCTAATCATTGTTTTAGTAATGAGAGCATTCAGTATAATCACTGAAACACAACAGTATGCTCTTCTTTCAATACTTTGGTTAATTCAACAGCAAATGATGACAATATGGGCACAAAGGCGAAAATAAAAAAATGAGAAAGTCCATTGTCAGAATGTGTAACTCTTGTGTCGTCCTCTGTCTGTATGAATGTACCAAAGTGATCGCAACTTGTTTAAAAGAAAGAGAAACTGCTTTTATGATGTGCACAAGTGACTCGATGATGTGGAGGTTGAACAAGTAGGTTTGAAAATTTCATTTCTGATGCGAGAAATGCACTAAAGCCGCTGAGAAAAACTAAACTGAACGAGAAGAGAGGGAAGCGAAAAGTTTAATATTATGAAAGGCATTTATTTTGTGTTTCATACTAACAAACACAATTGAAAACATGCTGAAATGTCTGAATAGAAGTAAATCTGTTGTGAAATTAGTACTAAGAGTTGAGAAAATGTATTCGATTGAGAAAATGGCAACAACAACAACAACAAAAAGTGACCCTGTGTAGTTTGAGAAGAATCCTCACTGACAGAAAGTGCATCGTTCCCTCGTGAAGTGTCTTTACAGGAGCTCATTGCATTTGTGAATAAAAGCGGTGGGATGAACTCAGAAATATGCATTCATACTCCATTTATTCTGACTATGCATTTTATTTTGCAAAACTACAGCTTATGGAATATGAGTTTTATATACATATATATATTTTAAACAAGCATAGAAAACAAAAAGCTCACAGGAATACAAGAATATAATCAGTTATTACAGTTTTTTTCAGCTGCTTACACACATTTTCAAAACCTTACACACAAATCCAAGAATCGCACACACAAAATGCAAAATGCATCACATCTCTTGCAAAATGAAGCACTGCATTCAAAATATCACAAACACATTCCTGTTAGATGTGTGTGTGTTTCATAGACAGTTGTGTGTTGTGTTTTGCAGAAAGTGTTTTATGAAATTGAAAACTGAGTCAAAGGCTGAGAATCAGTGTCTGGTTTTGCAGATCTGGTGTGTGCTTCTGCTGTTTGAGTTCAGCTTTCAGAAACTGTGTGACAAGGAAAGATTCTGTGTGTAAGCAGTTGAAAAAAACTGTAATATTTAGTAGGCCTTTCTCCAAGGCAGTACTAAAGAAGGTTTTCTGCATGACGTAATTTGTTTCATTGCAAAACATGACAAATCTCATCATACAATTAAACCATTCAATTAGTTTTACACTCCAAACGCAACTACGCAATATGTTTACAAAATCCTTAATTATAAAGGGCGAAGATGTCCATTTTCCATTTTGGGACATGACTTTTGGCGTTTGTTGTAAACTGGTGAGTTGGAGCGGGGCGACGGAGACCCCTCTGTAATCACCGAATCCAAACACACACTGCAGGAATCTCATTACTCCGCTCTACACTTCCATTCTGTCCTTATCTGGTTTCAATCAGCGCTCTCTCTCTCCAGCGGCTCACAGAAAGGTGATTCTCTTTGTGTGGAGGTGAGCGAGCTGTCGGAGCGATGCGTGTTTGTCTTGTCTGTGGTGCTCTCGGAGAGCTCGAGCGTTTTGATGCCTCGGTCAACAGTAAAAAGAAATGCGTCGGAATGGATCACGCGGCTGTTTCTCGTCAGGCTCTGTGACATCACCCGGCGGACGGCTGCTGTGGGAACGGCCCTCGTCCTCCCCCGCCAAACGGCCCACATGTGAACAGACATTAAAACGAAACCCGACCCGGGCCCTGGAATCCGTAAGGTGCCGCTTTTTTTCTTTTCCCTCGTTGGTTTTTCCCGTAGGTCAGGGAAAGGTGAGCGGCGACACCCCGGGTGAACCGTCTCTGGAATCCGAGATTAAAAAACGCTCCCAGATAACCAGCAGATCTGGAATTCACAATAACAAACCGGCCATATATCTACCTGTCTCCGGCCTTCCTCCCAGAGAGGCCAGCGGGTCACAGAAATGGCTGCGTTCCATCAACATCTCTTTTTTTCCTCCCGAGGAGTCTGAGAGGGTCAAAAATAGAGTCCTGAAAGCTGTTCGACTCTGCCTGTGATATCCAGAGTCACACGGAGACGTTAAAAATGCACATTCTGTCATCGTTTACTCCAAATGTTTCTTCTCTTGTGAATCTCAAAAGCAGCCTGAGCTGCTCTTTTACATATAGGCTATTGAAAGCCAATGCGGAGTTGAGACTCCAAAATCAAAATTACATCATCATTTACTGTCCCTCATGTCGTTCTGTATGAGTTTCGTGCTTCTGTTGAGCACAAAAGAAGATATTTGGAAGAATGTGTGTAACCAAACAGTTGCTGGTAGCCATTGACATGTTTTTTTTTCTTCCATACTATGGAAGTCAATGGCTACCGTCGACTGTTTGGTTACTGTTTGGACTGGTTGGATTTTGTTTTGGGTGAGTAAATGATGACAGAATTTTCATTTTGAGGTGAACTATCCCTTTAAGCTTCAAAAAAACAAAACAAACAAACAAACAAACAAAAAAAAAACATTGCACCAAGTACAATTGTACTCTTCATGTTCCAAGTGTTATAACAGCTTCGTGTAAGAAATAGCCTGAAATTCATGCCTTGAAAATGGTCACCATTCACTGTCATTTTATGGAAAAAAGCAGTTTGGACAGTATGCTTTACATAACTATTTGTGTGTGTACTTAAAATATTGTTCATTAAAAAAATGTTGATTT
Organism: Onychostoma macrolepis; assembly: GCF_012432095.1. Taxonomy (NCBI): domain Eukaryota; kingdom Metazoa; phylum Chordata; class Actinopteri; order Cypriniformes; family Cyprinidae; genus Onychostoma; species Onychostoma macrolepis. Next base: position 31,465,892 of record NC_081171.1, on the reverse strand, counting down.
CATTTTTAGCCATTTTTGTTTAGTTTAGGTTGAAATATTAAAATAACTAAAACTAAATAAACGAAAACTAAAAACAAAACTTAAAAAAACTACATATATAAAAAGTAATTAAAAATGATCAAAACAGAACAAAATTTTAAAAAATGTATATATATATATATTAGTGTTTTCAAACGATTAATCGTGATTAATCGCATCCAAAATAAAAGTTTATGTTTATGTGTGTATACTGTGTATATTTATTATGTATATATAAATACAAACACATGCATGTATATATTAATGAAAAATATGTTATGTTTATATGTGACCCTGCAGCACAAAAGCAGTCATAAGCAGCACAGGTATATTTGTAGCAATAGCCAACAATACATATGGCTCAAAATTATCCATTTTTCTTTTATGCCAAAAATCATTAGGATATTAAGATCATGTTCCATGAAGATATTTTGTAAATTTCCTACCGTAAATATATAAAAACTTAATTTTTGATTAGTAATATGCATTGCTAAGAACTTCATTTGGACAACTTTAAAGGTGATTTTCTCAATATTTAGATTTTTTTGCTCCCTCAGATTCCAGATTTTCAAATAGTTGTATCTCAGCCAAATATTGTCCGATCCTAACAAACCATACATCAATGGAAAGATTATTTATCTAGCTTTCAGATGATGCATAAATCTCAATTTCGAAAAATTGACACTTAAGACTGGTTTTGTCATCCAGGGTCACATATGTTAAATATATTTATATATAAAATAAAATATAAGAATATAAATATATAAATGTAAATATTTTCCAAATATTTACTGTATGTGTGTGTATTTATATATACATAATAAATATACAGAGTACACATTCGTATATTATGCAAACAAAACTTTTATTTTTTTATTTTTCATTTGACAGCACTAATATATATATATATAATAGACTATATAATAGTCTAACTCAGGTTATTAACAAAAACTATAACAGCATATTAGTGATGCTAAATTAACAGTGGTGTGAAGTCATAAGTCTTTGGACTGACATGAGTAAATGAGGACAGAATATTCATTGATTTCTGGATGAACTATCCCTGTAAGCAGCAGGTTTGATTAACATGCTCTGTGATTGCAGGGTATTTTTGTCTCCTCTGTTTGAAGAAGTGCAGAGTCGTCTCTCTCTGTCCCTGCTCCTGATGTCAGGAGTTCTTTCCGTTTGTCCAGATTATTTGCTTATATTTAGCCCTGAAAGCCACTGGAAGAGAACAGCAGAACGTCTTTGCAGTCTAATATGCACAGCATGATGGCACCAGCCCTGAAAACACCCATCAGACCCACAACATTTGATGTCAAATACACAAACTGTTTCATCCTAGAGACATTGCTTTTGTAAAGGATGAGCGCTAAGCAGTGTCTCAGATGATGTTTGTCTGAGCTATAGCACAGCATTTATTGATCCGCCGTGCCAGAAAATAAGGAATAAATTCAGAATCCTCTAATCCAGCCCTATTCAAATCATTCGCTCTCTTCTCAAAAATTGAATAGCAATAAAAATTGACTTCCTGTTTTACCTCAGTCATAAACTTAGTGTGTATCGGCAGACCGCAGACAGAAAACAGACTGCCAGGCATTTAATTATTGAGAACATTGATTGACAAAGTGATTCATTTTCTAAACGGTGCTATTGAGAAACCAAATTTCTGTTATTTGTGTTGTTTATTATCTGAGGTCTGGAAACCTTTTGCCATTTTTAAACCTTTTGTTCATAAAGATGATTGGAAAATACTGTTTTTGTTTTTCTACTTCACATTTTCACATTTACCTCAATGCTACTTGCTTTGTAATTATTTGTTCAAATTTACTAGCGATTTCTAAGTGAAAACTGTTTCAAAGTCAGTCCTACACAATTTTTTTGTTTCAGTTTGTAGGCCTAAACAAATAAAGACGACAGTTTAGCTCAAAAATAAAAAGCACAGCAGGCGCTGAACTCTGAACAAATGACTGAAACGGTTGTCGTTTGGCTGCTTCAGAAGAGCTCAATCAAGCCTCCAGAGAAAATCCATCTCATCTGCGGCCCAGACCCGCGAGGACCAGAGACCAGAGACCAGAGACTGAGCGCTCTTCCCCTGTTCAGCTGTGCCCCACAATCATCAATAACCAGAGGCTTTGCTGGCATTCCCATGTGCGGCGGGATGCTCTTACTGCTCAGGAATGCTGCGGAGAAATCCTGCTGTCAATCAACTCGCACACATTCCCTCCGTATACATGCAGGGGTTAAACTGGGGGAAAGAATATTGGCCGTTTGTTCTCCATTTCATGTGTGTGCTCCGGTTCAGCTTTGGTTTGATCCATTGCATCTGTATTTAGCAGTGCACTCGCTCACAAACATCTCCAGAGGACGCATCTACAGCACTTCCCAGTGTAAAGGGCACCGACTCACAAAGTGGGCTACATATATCAAAGAAGTTTATTCTCTGCAAAATATTTATTAAGAGAATATGGCGATCGCTCTTGTCTGCGTGCGAACTACTCACACTGAATCTCGCTTTGCAACTCCTCAATACATGAGACCATACGAAACACAAAACTGACATAAGAGTAAGACCATATTACCATTGCAATATGCATTGCATCACGTTATGCCACTTTGCAAAGGCATTTTACATGAACTCATATTAATATTTGGTAATTGTCATACATCAAAAAATACAATATATATATATATTATTATTATTTTTTTTTTAAAATATAAATACATTTTTAAAAGCATTTACAAATGAACAGTGAAGTTGCATTAAATTCAATGTACAGCATATATTTTCAATCCAGTTTATTTGTAAAATCTTGAATGTGCACAGCTTCCGGTCTCATTCACTTTCAGTTATTTTACCTGTACAAAAACAGTCCGTTATGCTGTGTGATTTGTTATATTATTATAATTTATTATCAAAATCATAAACACACTGATTTGTAGCGCAAATAGTTTTATCGTCACTGCACTTTGTTATTCTTCCAGTTATTTATCTACAGCAGCCGATGAAGTCTCGTGCACTCACAGAAAATAAATTACTTTCACGTTGCAAAGTAAGCTGGATATAGCAACCTTTAACCATTTTGAACAACAATTTAACAGAGTGCAATAATTCACACACTATATAGCTTTATGCTCCCCTGGTAGAGGCCATACATGTCCACCATCATTGGCAGTGAATACGGAGTGTGTATCGCGCACCAAAGCAATCTAAAAGTATCATGAAGGACATCATGACGGGTTTGACAGCACTGATGCTGAATGCCTCTGGAGTGTCACATGAATGATTGCAATGCAGCCAGTTTGAATATAAACATGCGCAAAAAAGAGCTGAAGCAATGAATAACAGCTCGACTTTTTGTCTGTTCATCGCCTACAGCTGTCGTTAGGCTTTAAGAAACCCATGCACTACTGTTATTGTGCTTTTAGTCTTTTTTGTTGCTTGACAGACCCTGGTCAAAATATATTTTTGTTTTATGCTAAACATCTAATTTAGAGGACGGAAAGCCATGTGGGTTTGGAACAACCTGAAGGTGAGTAAATAAGGACAGAATGTGCAACTCTCTGGTTCAGTAGTAAAAACTCCTTTCATTTTCTCCAAAGGGAAACTGATTTTTAACGATAACTTATGAGCCTTTAAAGACAGATCTGCTGTGAGCTCTGAGGTTGTTAATCGATGATGTCGATGAATAATGCCCATTTGCAGTATTTCAGCTTGTTTTAAAAATAATCCATGTTTAAATGCTGAATTGATGGTGAAAAACAACATTACCCATGATGCTGTACAGCAATCAGAAAGTCACACGAAAAGAGCTCTTTAGCTCCGGTCACTCCCTTATATTTGACCATATAGTTTTTAATTCAATTATGTCATTTGCACTGTTTCATGAGATTGTATTGTAGTCCATTGCCTCATTACAGCCATTAAGTTCATAGTCTTGTACCTTTGTGTTTTTGTCTGAGTTTTGCTTCAGATCTAATGTTTGTAATGTTGTGCTTCTCCTCGTAGCTGGTTGTTTTGGTTCATGGCTTATGATGATGAAAAATTGAATGTGAAAAACACTTCCAGAAGCAGCGCTGCTGTAAAAGCGGGCAGCACTACTAATGCGCTCTATTGTTTTAGATGACAGTCAGATGAGATGACATGAGCTGGACTGATGTGTTAGATAAATTACATCTTCCAGCAAGGCCACAGTGGACAGTGAACTCTTCCGGTGTGTAAAGAGAAACCTGCTGAAGGTTTGGTCAAGCGTCTGTGAGGTGTTTGCCGTTCATTCGGCTGTGCTGGGTTTGAAATGAGCATTTGAGTGTGTGTGTGTGTCAGAGACGGCTGAAGGTAATGAGAGGCAGAGCTGTCTTGCGCTGTCATTCATAACCCTCCATGTGTATCGTAGCGCACACACTATTTCAAATTATTCTGCAGAGCTAGTCACTATTTTCCTCCCAATAGAATTAATGAGTTATATTTAACCATGCATACCACTTTAATCATTACCTGCAGCGTGTTCATGTGGAAGTCAGGTGCTCTGAAAGAGGATTCTTTTATACCTATGCGTGTCACATGGGTATCATTTATATCAGTGACAAAAGCTCAGCTGTTCAGCTCGTCCTCATGTTGTGTGTAGTTTTTAATCAGGAGACAGTGGAAGGGAGCGGAGCCTCCCCGCGGGTCTCTGATACTTTCAGTCTGGACAGATCGTCTGAATGCAGCAGATACTGAGCATGCTCAGAACAGACGGTCCGGTTAATATAACGGAGCAGCATCTGTTCTGATGCTGCCCTGGTTGCTCTGTACTCAGGAGCGTTAAATCACAGCAAACGTGATGGGAAATAATCACATTTTACTAGATTCATTGCGCTTCCACTTGTACAAGAAGTACACTTCATACTTTGTAAGTGTGAACTGAATGCAATGTTTTCAGACACTTAATTGTATATTGTTTAAAATTAAACTGTATTATAGTTTAAATTCATTTTAAATGCAATTAGCTGAACTTTAGAGTGCTTTTTATGACCCACTTACTGTAAGCAGGATTAAGTACATCTTTAGGTGTAATTTCATAATTACTTCTATTGAATTTGAAATATGATTAAAGTACTGCTAAATGTACCGACAAGCATTTATCATAAACTAAAATACACTTTATTGTCATTTTTATTAAAACTTGTATGTCATGTAACTAAATTTATTTGTAGCATTAGTTGCATTTTAATACATTTGAAATATTAACTTTAAATGTAATGTTGAATAACACACTACAGTTCAAATGGCTGCACTTTATTTTGATAGTTCACTTAGACGTTCTACTAACTAAAAGTTACTTTACAACTACACGTCAACTAGCTCTCATCAGAGTATTAGTAGACTGTTAGGTTAGAGATAGTAGAATACTTGCAAAGTTACTTATAGTCAGTAGATTGTCTGACCACCAAATAAAGTGTTAGCAGTTATTAACCAGACAGTCTTCTAATAACAGTAGACTAACTTATAGTTAGTAGAAAGTGGAGTATCAAAATAGTGTAAAATTATAATCCGGTACTTTACATGTGCTTTAGTCAAAATAAGTGTACTTCTTTAAAGCATGACAAAACATTATTAAAACATAATGATTTAAAATATAATTAAAATATAATTTGACATTTTAACAATTATAAATGCACTTCAGTGTGCTAGAAACATTTCTCTTTAAGCACACTCGGGTGGCCTTTTAATTTTATTAATATTATATTATCTGCAAGTACAGATTTTTTTAAAACAGCTGTTAAAGATTTGAAGTACACATAAAAGTGCAAATGTGCACTTCACAAATGCAGCCACAGTGCAAATAAAGAAATCAGGTCACTTAACTTTTCGCGTCAAAACTCAACTGTAAGCATCAGTAATGCAGAGGTTAACACCTGCTCGCCTTTCTTAGTGACTGATATAGCCATTCTGTTGGTGTTTATAATGTCCCCCAAAACCTTTGCTCCTGTATTACTTTGTTACTTTTTATGGAAAGTAATGCATTACTTACTTTTGAATGACTGGGCTTGAACAACCTTTCATTTCCCTCTGGATGTAAGGGTAGTTTTGTCACGTCACGTTGCATCTCTGGCTCGCAGTGACTACGGGTTTTCAGTTGTATTTGTCAGTGAATAAATAAAAAGAGCATTAATGCACATTTTAACATTTTGGAAAAGTAGGTTAAACTTTATTTTGATGGTCCACTTTAAACATTCTACTAACTATAAGTAACTTTGCAACTACATGTCAACTAATTCTCATTAATTTGCAGCTACATGTCTACTAACTCTCAGTAGGGTAGGTTTAGGGTGAGTAGAATAAGTTGACATATACTTGCAAAGTTTCTCATAGTCAGTATGTTGTATGTTGTGGACCCATCAAAATAAAGTGTTAGAAGATATTAAGCAGACAGTCTACTAATACTCTAATGACTGCTAGTTGACATGTAGTTGCAAAGTTACTTACTGTTAGTAAAATGTCTAAAGTGGACTATCGAAATAAAGTGTTACCGAAAAGTATTATTATGGTGTAAACTCAAAGGGCGATGCTTTATGCATTGCCTCCAAACAGCAACTGTGTTTCTTGTGAACACTTCAGGCAGAACTCAATGAACAAAGAAACCATTGTAGGTAACAACAGCTCTCATAGTTTGGACAGTATATGCCTAGTACTCAAAATGTGTTTTCTCCTTCTGATTCGCCCCTTGAACCTTCTCAAGGCTCTGTTACACACCAAATACAGAACTCCCCCTTTCACCCCATTATCAACATCCCTGGCTTTACATGTCTCCGGGAGCCTCGAGTGCTAATGACTCCTGCGGCACGTTATTGATGGATGTGTATTTCTAAACAAGACAGATGAGCGCTAGCGAAGCTTCATACCCGGACGGCTTCATTCAACAGCCGGTCCAGCGGGCATAAAGAAATGACAGCCACAGCCTCAGGCGCAGGTGAGCTCAATTTCTCAAATCACTCCGACGCATTACACAGCATGTGAGGAACTGCACAGGCCTGCGCACGGTGCATTCCCACATGTCTGGCCCGGATCCAGACCCCCTTCCAAAATATTTGCCCTCAACTTTGCCTGGTTTATTTACTCTGGAGGAATATTTTCCCTGAACAACTCACGAGCTTAGCGTTTGGCAAATACACTGAGCGCATGAAATATGGGCACAAGGCTCGGGCCAAACGAGATGCATATATAGGCGATGAACTCATGTAAGACCGCAGAGAGCTTGGGCATTTTTGGACCAGATATTCTGATCGTGTTGGAGAGGAATCCTGTGTTCCCTCGCATGTGCTGAGAGGCAGGGGCTGCGGCGATGGAAGTGCTTTGGGAAGATAAATCCATCAAACTGTGCATGAGGTCATCAATCCGACGTTTCCGCTCACTTTGATGAGTGGAGACGGGCTTAGCCAAACACGGCTCTCCTGGAGCACTGGGGGGCTGAGTGGACGTGGGGCCACGCTTGGGCCGCTGCCATGAGAGAGACGGGCATATTAGAGGAGCCCGGAGCACAGAGGGCTTTTGTCTGTCTCGGCACAGCTTGCTTGCTTGGGTTTCCTAGCTTTCATTTTATGAGTCGACTGAGGCCGGCGTTATGTGTGACTTAGAATGAAAAGTGAGCGTTTCACGTTATGACAAGAACATTTGGTGCCGTTTTTATCTGTGCATTATACAGTATATTGCTTGCTGGTAAGAATATGTACTGAAACATCATGGAAACATCTTAATCACACCAAGCATTTTGCTTAGGGTTTGTTCTTGTGACTTTTTACAGTTTGCATCCACACTGGAAAAAAAATGATTCATTGAATTTACAAAATTTTGCCTAAATTAGTCAACTAAATTTGTTTATTTAAATGTAGCTAAAATAAACTGATTGCAACCACATACCTTTAAAAAAATGTAGTGTCATTTGTTTTTCAGTGCAGTACATTCAATGCATTTTGGACATTTCAATTGATCATTCACTTTTTACCCCTTTTTCTTACCCCATTTGCATACATTTTCTAATTCATTTTATTGTTTTAAGCAAAACGTAACTTAATTTTCTTAAATTCTTCAGAAAAGAAGACTTAATCTTAGTCATTGTGCATTTTGAGTAAATGTATCTTGATTTGTACGGGAAAACAAGTCAAAAATACAGAAGAAGAACATCATTTTTGCTGTGTACTCATTATAAGACTCTATTCGGTAACACTTTATTTCAATAGTCCACTTTAGACATTTTACTAACAGTAAGTAACTTTGCAACTACATGTCAACTAGCAGTCATTAGAGTATTAGTAGACTGTCTGCTTAATATCTTCTAACACTTTATTTTGATGGGTCCACAACATACAACATACTGACTATGAGAAAATTTACAAGTATATGTCAACTTATTCTACTCACCCTAAACCTACCCCAACATTCTACTCTGAGAGTTATGTAGATATTTAGTTGCAAATGAATGAGAACTAGTTGACATGCAGTTTCTTATAGTTAGTAGAATGTCTAAAGTGGACTATCAAAATAAAGTCTAACCCTCTATTCTCACATACATCATATTAGTTTCAGGTGTGCATCTTTTTTGAGGTTTTGTAAATTTTATATAGTATTTTGGTCTTCATTTGACAACTGTTTGAATGCTGAATTGCGATCGTGTTTTGTCTGCACGGAACCAAAGTCTAAAACCCAAACCTTTAACATTATTCCACTGCTGCTTTGCATGCACTGCTGTTTCCTTCAGGAACTGCAAATGTAGTACTGTAAAGCTGTTGCCTCTCAGTATTGTCTTATGTCCGCTTCCAAAGGCTTCCAGATAAACCCTGTATTTGTTTTGACACGAGATCCAGAGCATCCGTGTCTCCCAGCTGCATGCAGTCAAGGGAAAACATTTCCTTTAGAGTAGCAACTGAAAGGTCAGTCGCAGCACCTGCATTCATGCCGAGACTGGACATCATGTGATCACACACATATCCAGGCGTCTCGGGTCATCCTTAACCAGTCAACACCTTCATCTGACCTCCCATTAACCCACACCACAGGAGATCCATTTCCACACAAACCTGAAAGTTCAATACTAGGAAAGCAACAAATTGTGCTACGGCGTTTTAAAGATTATATGTTGTGAGAAGAAAAAACTGAGGAATGATTTGAGAGGATGGTGATGTTGATGATGCCACCAGACGGAGAGAGCGATACCATATGTTGGGTCACGTGTGTATCTGGTAAATATTATTATGAGGCAATGCTTCACATCCTCACTAAGGAACATAATGTGGAACAGAAGGCCAGTGGTTCAGTCATTGTCCACTGAATTAACCCCAATCAGCTTTGAGGAGCATCCTGACTTTGGGAGGAGTGATGGTGGTGGTGGTGGAAAGTACGGCAAAATGAAGAGTAATGGAAAAAGAGAATTCTTGAGCTTCTTCAGTGATTGAGATTGATTGGATCATCTCAGAAACGTCTGGAGACAGAATCCTAAATGTTTTTGGAATCATTTTCTCGCTTATTTCTAAAATAAATGAGCCTGTTTTTATTCGATACACACCCCTTTACCAGAACCTGCAGTCTATTATCAGCTCTCTATTAATAGCTATGTTTCCATCACCCTGCGTGCATTTTGAAGTATCGCATTAGAAACGAGTGATGGAAACGCCAAACTTTGAAATGAAAATCCCTTAATTTGCAAAAAAACTTTTACACTTGCTTGAGATGGTTTTTGACTTTTGCGAAAAAAGGGTTAATGCGAATAATGGGAGATCGAAATGCATTTGCCGAATAAATTCCTCAATGTGCATCAAGAAAAGGAATGTGACTTTGCGCTATGGGACGACAAATCCTGACTAACCAGCGGACCGTTCTCATTCACAGCATCTGAAATGTTGTAATGGTCGTTCTTAAATGCCTGAGCAAAGTCTGTCGTCAAAGTATTTCTGTATAATTGCCTCCCAGAACTGTTATATGACTGCAGGCATCCAACTCCGAAAGCAATGACCGCATTTATTGTGTTTCGTCTGCCCGCTCTGAGGCGCAAGTAATTTATTGTATATGAAAATTATTATACTCAGTGGCTTCTCCTACTTTTCTTAGTGATATATAGTGCCAGTTTATCAGGAAGTGACGATTTTGTTCTCTTTGACTCATTGGATGGAAACGGTGCTAATTAAAACCCGGAAACCCGGCTAATTATGCACTGTCGGTTGCAGCAGTATCATATTGTTGATGTTAAGGCTGTTGCCAACATCTCAACACTCAAGATTGCCTTTTCCCGATGTCTTATCGAAATTACTGTGTCAGGAAATATATGCCTCGACTTCATTCTCTCCACAGTAAATATTCAAGTGTTGAACCTTTCAGATGTGCATGGAGCATGTTATTAATCAGAAGCCCGAGGCTCCCGTGTCTCTCAAACAGCACGTCTGTTCGATCTCTGCGGTTTCGTCCCCCAAATGTCAGTGCCGATGACAGGTAGACAGTCCTGAGAAGTCAAAGTGCCGCTGTCAGTTTTCTGATGAATATGCCCCGTTCGGTTTTAGCAGCATGCATATTCATCAGGCTGCTTGGCCACCGGGCGATTTCACTCCTAATTGTGTCCTCCTCTCAAGCCCTCCGAAGACCCCCGTGGCATCATGGGACAGATGAGGGGATGTCAAAGTGGATGCCAGTGCTTGTCAGGGCTGCTCTTGTGGCTCAAAAGGCACAACTTTATTCCAGCACCCTGAGGGAAATTCTGAGCCGGATCCCGTTAGCACCGCGCTTCCGTTGCGGTCTTCATTGAACCGCAGGCCTTTGTAGAGTTTCAGAGGCATGCTCTGACTCGTACCTGTGTCAAGTCGTCCCACATCAAGCAGAGTCAGCTTTCGCTTGATAACCTTCCTCGCTGTAGTCTTACCTCCGTAGATGAGCATCAGCAGCTCGTCCTAAGGACGTCTCGCCTCGTTATCCTCATCCCCTTATCAACAATAACAGCGCTCTATGAGCTGGCCATTCATCTTTTCCCGTTTGCCCTCATGCGAGAGGCCACGCTTGAGCACGCATCGGTGCTGACACCCCAGTATCCGCTCTTTACCCAGTGGGGTGTGAAAGACCAGGGCCGACCTCACTTCCTGTGGCAGAACACATACACTTCCTCTCAACCCGAGCGGAAAAACTTATGAGGAAAAGTATGGAATTCTGTTTCCTGCCAACTGTAACGACTCTCAGAATTTGCCCACAATCTTTTGCACCATTGCTGTTTTATTTTTAGCTGGCGGATCATCTGATTCCTAGATGCTCCCCTATACCGATACAATACATGAATGTGTCATTTCTCTACCGAGGCATCTCAGTGTCTCGTTTCATGTTCTCAGGTCAGGTATATTGCAGAAATAAACCCAGAAACAAACCTGTGTTGTGCACTGAGTCACCTGATATCTAGAGCCTCCTTCTGTTGCACTGTCATCCATCCACTTCTCCGACTCAACCTGAGATTAACCACAGCGCTCTGGCATGGGATTGTTTAACATAAGATAAGATTTAGCACAGCCTTCTTATTCCACATCTTCGTCTTTCTTTAGAAGCACTGCAGCCTCCCAGAGGGAAGTGTCTATTGCTCAGAACATCCTCTTCCATAGCTCAGGAGACATGCCGTGAATGTACAGACCTGTAAAATAAATGTGGATGGTAGCTCAGATGATTTGATCAATGAGATGTTTGCATTCATATTAGGGCTTCCACGACTGCTCGTTTTTACTGTTTACTGTATGTAAAGGCCTCTTCACATTAGCGTCTGATGGCCTGCTGTACAGGAACGACAGCTCTCAAGTTGTTTGTTTGTTTTAGGGGTCCCACAAGTCAATTATGACAATCTTTACTGCAGAACTTGACACAATCCAGTTTAACTTTTCAGATTCTTTTAATACACATGCTGCATTTGGCCATTACAACATACCATTCAACAAGCTTGAGACGCAGTTAAACTTGGTTGCAGCTTGGGAAATTATCTAGGAAACTGTGGTTGGTTGCATAAAATGTTTAGACAAGTATTATAAGTTAGTCATCTATTTCTTTTTTTTTTTCAAGACAGGTTTTTTAAGTCGGTTGCATAAGAATGTAGATTGGTCGATAACATTTTATTTTGATGGTCCCTTTTGAGCATTCTGTTGACACTAAGTAATGTTGCAACTACATGTCAGCAAACCCTCATAAGAGTATTAGTAGACTGTCTGCTTCATATCTACTAACTCCTTATTGTGTTGGTCTCCCAACAGATATTCTACTGACTATACAAGAAACTTTGCATAGTCAGTATGCAAACTACAGTACAGTACAGTAACTTTGCAAGAACGTGTCAACTTAATCTAACCCTAACCCTACCAGTCAACTAATACACTACTAACACTCTAATGTGAGTCAGTAGAAATGTAGGTGCAACATTACTTATAGTCAATAGAATGTGTTAAAGGGACCATCAAAATTAAGTGAAACCGATTGGTCTAATTGGAATCAGAAAAATAAGACTTACCCCTTGGTTAACTGCTAGTTGGTCAGACTAGTTCTTAAGACACAGTGGCTAGGTTTAAGCAACTGCCCCCTGGAAAATAAGGCAAAAGTATCTATGTGATCTCCATGTTTATCTAATTGTCTATGAGAAACAGTAGAGATGTTAACAAGATCTTGTTTGTGATTTTTCTTTTCTGTAGGCTGAATGACACCCTTCCTAAATGCTTTTCCTATGCCTTGAACATTTTGTGAAATGCATGTGACCTGCAGTTTGAGGTTAACTAATAATGCAGATATTTGAAAAACGTGCTTCCCGAAATGTATTGTATTGAAAAATGTGTTTCCTGGTTAACATGAGTTTCACATCGCCTCCCAATACAGTGCTATCCACCGCTGTCAAAAATAAAAAGTGTTTGATACCAGCTTGAAGCATCACATGACCCTCTGAGATTGAGGATCCACCTGCAGTGGCTCAAATGAACAGAAAGTCAGAAACGAGGCGGTCGGGGTCGTGGCGGTCGGTTCGAGGGCACATCCTCTGCAGCTGGAGTCTTCGGCGTGGCTCGCGCTCAAGGTCTTCTCCCAGGACTGTGTCACGAGAGGAAGGACTCGAACAACGAACGGTGAAATTGTTTGTGAAATTGCTTTCTACGATTCGGCTCAGCCATGGCATTCTTCCAACATTTGTGGCCTTCAAATTACAGTAGTCAACATTTCATTCGATGTGGATCAAAAAAGTTCGTCCAAAAGTTTGGTTTCAGGACAACTTTGATGAAATGTTTTGATCCACTTCAAATGTTGACTAGTGTAGTTCGATTTGGCCATAAGACAGATCGTGAGTGAGCAATCCTTGCTTTCGTATGTGATGCCAAAACAAGCGTTTGTTTGCTGCCAGATTTGCACCTTAGACCGGTGCTTTGATAATCATCCGTCAGAGCCGAGAAGAGTTGACAGACACCTCACTCGGAATGTTGCGTGAAACTATTTCACAGCTCCGTGTCAAAGTTGAGCTACATCAACCAAATCCTCACTAATCTTAGCCGCCAGTCAGCTTTACCTGACAGACAGGAACTCTTCGACGAGCGGCGCGTTGACGTGTTTTCCTCCGCCTGCATGCTCAAGACGTTTATTTGTGTTGGTCTTTGTTCACATGGATGTGCGGCGCTGAAAGGATTTTGATTGCCTGCGAAAATATTTAGAGCACAGCAAATATTTACGACATCGTTCATGGTGCGGAAACAATACGTATATTTGAGAACATTCTCAGGTAATCAGGCGTTACAAAACAAACGGGCGCAGAGAAAGAGAGAAACTTTGGCTGCTGGACAAGATGATCTCAGAGGAAATCTGTCCTTATTTTGGGCTGCGTCGATGCGTCAGAGCAGGCGTCCTAATGTCCTAAACATGGACGTGTGTATCGTGAAAAGAGCAGAGCTTGGGATGACCAGTCTGAACTCTGTGTTTGTCCACCAGCGCATTCAAAAGGCATTGTGGGAAAAACACTAGATACTCTTTGTCAGCACTTAAGGTCTATATGGCTGCGCCTCAGGATATCCCTTTCCTGACAGGAAGTATCGTGTCCCTATCTGCTGTTTTAATGGCACAGAGAGCTGTTGGTGTGTGGTGGGTGTTGTGAGGACACATCAACTGCATCTCACCAATCAACAATCAAGTATCTCTGAATCATTTCATAACTACATTGTTTATACTTTTGGTGGTTGCCAGGGAATTGCTGTGTGGGTGGTTATTACCATGCTACGTGGTTGCTATGGTGTTTTGAGTGGTTTCTAGGGCATTGCTAAGGTATTGTGGGTGATTTACAGTATATCATTATGCATGTTGCCAAGGTGTTCTGACAGTATTAGCACACTGACATGCAGCATGCTCACTAGGGTAATCTGGCTGCTACAGTGTTCTGGGTTATTATTTTTTATTTATTTTATTTATTAGCATAGCATCTGGAAATTTTACATTGTTATACACTTGTAAATAACATATCTGTATATTCATTTAAACAATTATATGTTTTTTCTCTATATTTCTAATTCTGTATACAGTGCATTATTATTTAATTTTCTGTTTTTCTTATATTAGTGTTGTATTTCATCTCTACTGTGTGATTCTATGTATGTCTGCTCTATCATGTATGTTTGCACTATGTCCATACTTTCTTCTGCACTGGAAGCTCCTGTCGCCAAGTCAAATTCCTTGTTTGTGGAAACATACTTGGTAATGAAGCTCTTTCTGACTTCTGACTTTATCTTATTTTATTTATTGATTTATATATTTTTTGAAAGTTGCTATGGTGTTCTGAGTGGTTGCTAGGGTGTTCCTGACAGCTTTTGGCAAGTTGTCAGTGTGGTTGCTAGGTGGTTGTTAGGAATCACAGTGAAGGTTTTATTAGATGGGTTCTAGGGTGGTTCCAAAGACATTACTAGGGTATTATGTTTGGTTGCCTGTGCATTGATATAGTGATGTTGCTAAGGGTAGTTGCTAAGGTGTTGTGTGTGATTAATAGGGTGTTCTAAATGGTTGCTGCTAGGGTCTTCTGTTTTTTTTTTTTTTTTTTACATTATTTGACGGTTGCTAGGGTGTTCTGGATCTGGTGTTATCTGGTGTCCTGGCGTTGCTAAGGTGTTGTGGGTGGTTACCAGTGCATTGCTATGTGCATTGCTTAAGAGTTTGGACTTCGCCAAGTTAAAATTTGAATTCGTTGCTATGCAGGTTGCCAAACAGTTTGTATGTTACTAAGATTTTCACATTGACATGCCTGTGGTAAGGTGTTCTTGCTGATCGGTGGGGTGTTTCTAGGTGGTTGCCAGGGTGTTCTAGGCAGTTGTTTTACTGTTGTGAGTGGTTGCTAGGGTTGTATGTTTTTAGGTAATTACTAAATGTTCTAGTTGTTCCTGGGGTAGCTATAGTGTTGTGGCTGGTTGCCAGGGCATTACTATGCGCATTGCCAAAGAGTTTGGATGTTGACAAAGTGAGATTTGGGTGGTTGTTGGGGTGTTTGTAGGTGGCTGCTAGTGTGTTCTGGGTAGTTGTTTGGGTGTTATGGGTTAGTGGTTGAGGCTACTATTAGAGTTTTTTGTGACATTACTGGATGGTTTCTGTGGTGTTCTGGTTGTTCCTAGGGAATTGTTTTGCAGGTTGCCAAAGATTTCAGATGTTGCCAAGGTCTGTGCTAGGGTGTTCTTGGTGGTTGTTGGGTCATTTTTCGGTGGTTGCTAAGTTTTTGTTTTGTTTTGTTTTTGCATACTGCTGTGTTTCTTCCCATAACAAACACTATTAACACTAACATTTATTCAGTTGAAACTGCAAAGCTGAATTTCCAGACCTGAGCTTCATGTCTCCCAGGATTTCCTTAGCTGGAGGTGAATGGGACGTCACTTTCGGAGCAGGACCCAAAGGAGACCCAACAGACCCGCTTGTTGCCTCCTCTCTCCATCTGCCATTTGCCCCGGCGTTCCAGATCAATAGCAGCTCCATTTGTCGTATCCCGGCCAAAAGCCCTCATGGAACAGATGCTAATGATGTGATGATAACTCAACAGTGAGATTTTAAGATAATCGATACGCTGCTGTGCATTATGACTTTAATCCACACAACACCACCTACCAGCTTCATGCTGCGTCATTTTGCTCATATCATTGTAGCGTTTCCTCTTTATAACAGATTATGAATTACAGCTGTTCCACTGAGGTCTCTGGCTGTCCTTTATCATACGCTTTTCTCTTTTTTTCAGCCGGTCATAATGCATGTCTTGCGGTTTGCCCTTGGATGATGCAGGACGCCATGACATCATTGCACTAATAGCTTCCCTGGAATTGAGTTGATTCACCATAGGGAGATTTTAGCCTGGGTTTCCACCGTTATGAGCTGTTGCAACAAACACCACTTAAGCCCAGACTTGTGCTTCCTAAACAAGTATTTAATGCCCTCATTAAAGATATATGAAGCTGGTAATCAATAAGACCTCTGGATTACAGCCTCATCTTCCATACGAAGGTGCAAATGGCTACATGATGTTTAACATTATGTATTTCGTGCCAGGTTTGTCGACTGAACAGAGACGACCAAGTGAGCCTCCATCAATTACTCTAGACATAAACCTTAATTGTTTCATGAGATCTTTTGGGAGAACTAATAAGATTATTGGAGGGAAAAAAAGATCATTGGATCTGTCTTACAGTCACGTTTATGCTTGCTATTATGATGCTAATAGGAACTCAACCCATTTTTTGGTCCATGGGTATATTCCTCAGTGAAATGCAGAATTGGAATTACATGAACGCCTGTAAAAGTTTAAAGTAATTCAGTTTTGTTCACCAAACACAGCCCAGAAGCCCACCCTCAGGCTTTTGTACCTGGTAAATGCTTTATGTTGTTATTAAATATCTTTTAGAAATCCATTTTTATCTCTGAAGATGAGCAGTGAATCACTATTAAAGAGTCCATCAAGCTGTCAGGACGGTTCCCTGTAAACACTCGGCTCACACTTCTGAATAATACAGGCCGTTTTATGTGCTTCGCGCTGACTTCAGTATCTGCTTCCTCACTATGTTTAATTCTGAGCTGAAGGCAAAACAGAATACTGCCGTTATGGTGTATCGAAGGGTTGGTGCTCTGAATCGTGGAACCTTGTGATCACTTTCTGTCTTTAACACTCTCAAGGTCAGTTAAAATTGCCAAGGAAATATTCAAATGCTGGGTTACAGTGTTATTTTAGTATCGTTGAGATACTATTAAAATTTTATTTTATTTATTTTCTGTTTCCATATTAATTTTACTTAACTTTTTAGTAATTTAGCAGTGTTCTTTTTTTTTTTTTTTAATTAGTTTACTCTTTTATTATGTCTATAATATAGTTTTTTGTATTATTTATTTATTTATTTTTTGTATGTTAGTTCAGTTTTAGTTTTTATTACATCCGCTAAATGAAAATGAGAAATGTTGCCTTGTTTTGTTTTGTTTTTAAATATTTTATTTCAAGTAGGGATCATACAATATCGATATTTATCATGATATTTATTTACCATTAATGGGGAAGGAGATGCTTTCTACATATTTGTCAGACCTTGCGAATGAATCAATCCCTGGATTCAGCTTTTTATGACTTAATACAAATTTATCATCACAATTGGTGTCTAATGAAAGAAATTACTAAAGCTTTAACAATGTAATCAATCCTTTAAAAAGTAATCCAATGAAAATATAACAATTAATTTACAACAAAACATTGCACATTTATTTTTTTGTCCAATAAGATGCTGCACAAACAGAACTGTATTAAAACATGGATGAAAAATCATTGTTATCAACATAAGTTTTATTGTGATCTCAATATGATATCGATATGATATTTTAAGTAGCAAAAGTTATTTTATGGTTTTAGTAGTAGATCTAGTTTAATTACCCTGCTGCGTTACAGTGATTTTTACAGAGTTTTGATCCAACCCTGCTCAAACTGGCCTGCATGCAGCTGTCTAGCGATCCTGAAGACCTTGATGAGCTTGTTCAGTGTTTGATCAGAAGTTAAACGCTGCAGGAGTTCAGTGCTGAGAAGCTCTGGTCCAGGTGCTGTGTGTCACAGGTGCTCCTGGAGCTCATGGTTTATCTGCGAGCCCCACAGATGAGTGATTGCGGTGCGATGCTGCATGTGCTCGGCTTGAGGTCAGGGCCGTGCGGCTGCCGCTGCTCCAGAGGCCCCGGCTGATTACTGTACTGGGACCCGGACGCAGAGCGTTTTCATTAGGGAGAGGTCCAAGATCATACAGGAAAGTTCCGGACCATTAATACATTTGAAACGGCAAATGAGGGGTGGGGGAGAGCCACGGGTTATTTTGAAAGAGGAGAACCCTGAGGAACAGCCATGAGAGTCTCAGAGAATAAATACCCAAATCATCTTAACCCAGTTTTTTCTTCTCCAGGATCTGCAGCCAATTTTCCTACAATTTACCGTAAATTGTTTGTGAAATCCTCCTCGATTATACCAGTGGAAACGCGGAGCTGGAGAGGAGAATATTACAGCGTGCATGTGTCAGACTGAACCCGCATAAACAAACAAGCACGAAAAGCAGCAACAAACACACAAATAAACACATGATGTGTTACAGATGTGCTCTTCATTTCTGTGTGTGTGTGTGTTACCAACAAGCTCGGCCACTTGACATGTAAAAAAAAATCCTCAGGTCAGTTTCACAACTTGTTAATATTTCATCTTGCATAGTTGTATAATGACTTGTATTGATTTCTCATTTCTTATTTATGGCGTCTGGTGCCACAGTAAAATGCTAATCAGATCCTCGCTTCTCTGAGTTTTGGTATTTCTGTTACAGTAATGTGAATGTTCAAAGATTCACCTCAGTGTTATGCGGATATTTATAGCATTTGTGTTTGTAGTCTCTTCATTACAGGTAAAAACTGTGAATAAAATTCCCGTTGTCTTTTTTAATCTATATGAGTCTGTGTGAGGTGAAAGAAATCAGATCAGTTCAGAACTTTTGAAATATAATTTGGTCAGCAATTCATAAGGTTTGTGAGCGAGCGTGTGAGATTTGATCTGCCATGAGAGAGATACTCGAAGGGTTTTCTTGAGCAGCCGTCTCTCTTCTGTTTTTTGTTTACACTTTCATTATATCTCTACCACATTATCTGATGCCCCGTCCCGTTTTCAATCTCAATGCTCCATTTTAATGTCACTGCTTGCACTGCATGTGTGTGTGTGTGTGTGTGTGTATGTGTTGGGCTCAGAGAGGTTGTATTACCACGGATGAAGCGAAGAGAAAATGAAATTCACTACATGCCGCTCACGTGGCTTTAATTTATCACATATGACTTGTACTAAAAAAGCATTTAATGTAATCTGATCAGCAGATTCGATGCAGGATTTATGAGCTATATGATCCAAGCCTGAGAGATGAGTTTAGGACAATAAGAGACAAAGATGGTGACCAAATCTCAACTCACTGCTAACTTCAGCAATGATGCTTTACAGGATTAGGAAATCTGTGTCTCTGTCTCAAAACAAAATAACTTCACTTGCAAAAAAATGTATTGATTAAAAGCCTCAGAGAATATAGTTTGAATAAAGTTTTAAACATAAATGCAACAAACCTAAATGAGGTTTATTATTTATTATTTCAATTATTAATGCAATAGTTTACCAAAAAATGAAAATGTATTTTATTTTAAGGATATTTCTGTATTTTTTTATTAGAAAACAAGACATAGATTTTGATTAAGTGCATAAACAAGATATAATTGGAGTCCTGCACAAATGTCATTAATGAAATATTTTCTGAAATGTGATTTTTTCCTCCGTTTCTCAGATGTTTTTCTGCTTTCTCGGAGGGATGTGTCTTTTATTGATATCTCAGTTGTAAATATAATTTCTCTATGCGTCTCCTCAGAGAACAAATCAGTTTATGCGAGCTGAATATTGCTTGTTTTTCCTGATCCATTATCATCAGCGTGAGTCCTGCGGGGCGTTTGGTTAACACATTAAACAGTCTTAGAGGCGTTTGAAGGCAAGTGGAATAAAGCCTCATATTTTAGTGCTGACGGCCACAAAAAACCAATGACAGATTATTCCACGTCATTGCTTTACATGCCTTATGGCACCAGATGAAAAGGGCTTATTCACTTAATTCAGACAGAATTTCCATATTATTTTGATGTCTGTGCACTGATGCAAACGCCGGGGATGAATTTACACGGTGCATCGGACCATAGTCCACAATTACTCTTGTGTAGCTCTGCCTGTGCCTCTGATTGTGTTTGTTATATACGTGGCTTTTCTCAACCAGTGAATGCTTGCGATCTTTAGTATTGGTTTAGAGTAAAGAAAGACGTGTTAAACATTGGTTTAAGTAGGTGAATCTTCTCTCTTATGTAATCTGAGTGTGCCTCATTTCTCTCAGAAGTGTGTGCTCTTCTTCTCATTACTTTTCCTCTTTGTGTCCCTGGAGCAAACAGGGAGTTGCTCATAAACTTCCATGCAGTTGAAACTTTAACTGGGTTGAAAGCGTCTGTTTTCGCTCTGCTTGTGTTGAAGAGTTGCGAGGTCTGGCTTCATTCTGCAGTGACTCTGAGATCTCTGGGTAAAGACTGTCGTGTCTTTCTGCCTTCATCCACAAGCTATTAGTGCTTTCAACTGGCAAGCGCTCATCACACTTGGAAAAGAGCTTTTAAAGTTTCTCCAAATTGTGGCAACAGAGGTTGTTTTGTTGGCTCGCAAAGCCTCGCAGATGTTCTGGGTTGCAGACGGCGTTCGCCTCCTCCTTTGTCACAAGCTTCTCTATGCTCTCTTCACAAACCGAAGGATAAAAAGCACATTGTTGCCTGTCATTTTTCCAAAATATCCATTAGGTAAAAGCTGTTTTAGCTCACAGGCCCGGATAGCACTGGAAAGGCCTGCCGTCGTTTGTGGGAAAGGCCTATTAATTTCAATTAGCGACTAAGAAGAGCAAATCTTAAAGCTTCTGGTTGGAGATTTTACAAGAACAAAAAAAAAAACTGAAGTGTGCAACAATGTGCATGAATTAATTTGTTGTTTGGAGGGTGTTTATTGTTCATGAATTAAACCACACCGACCTCACGCTTATTAAAAGAACTGAAGCTTTGAAGAATGGATTGAGCAATAAACCTTAAACCAAACCAGCTGTTTACTGAGAGGTAAAAGAAAACACCTTCTTACACGGATTGGATACAAGCATCTCATAGACGGACTGATGGACGGGCAGATGGACAGACAGACGGATAGATAGATAGATAGATATATAGATAGATAGATAGATAGATAGATGGCAGATGGATAGATAGCTAGATGGATGGATGGATGGATGGATGGGCGGGCGGACGGACGGACAGACAGACAGACAAATAGACAGATAGATAGATAGATAGATAGATAGATAGATAGATAGATAGATGAGCGCAGATGGACAGACGGATAGACAGACGAATAGACAGATAGATAGATAGATAGATAGATAGATAGATAGATAGATAGATAGATAGATAGATAGATAGATAGATAGATAGATAGATAGATGGGTGGGTGGATGGAAGGATAGATAGATAGATAGATAGATAGATAGATAGATAGATACATACATACATACATACATACATACATACATAGATAGATAGATAGATAGATAGAAAGATAGACGCAGATGGACAGACGGATAGACAGACAAATAGACAGATAGATAGATAGATAGATAGATAGATAGATAGATAGATAGATAGAAAGATAGACGAGATGGACAGACGGATAGACAGACGAATAGACAGATAGATAGATAGATAGATAGATAGATAGATAGATGGATAGATGGATGGATGGATGGATGGATGGATGGATGGATGGATGGATGGATAGATGGATGGATGGATGGATGGATGGATAGATGGATGGATGGATAGATAGATGGATGGATGGATGGATGGATGGATAGATGGATGGATGGATAGATAGATGGATGGATGGATGGATAGATGGATGGATGGATAGATAGATGGATGGATCTCGTTATGTATGAGTGTGTGTGTTGATGACATCACAGGCGTGTGACAGGTGAAGCCAGCATCAGCATCAGAGCGCGGCGTCTGGTGTGAGTCTAACGACTCTGCGCGCATCTGGGCTAATAATGCGCTTTATGTGCTTCAGGCCTCCAGTGTTTCTGTGAGCCCGCACTGTTGTCGGACACGGCCGAAACAAAGGCTGTTTTGTTTGAGGGGAAAAGGTTCAAATGAACCTCTGCCCTAAATTATTGACAGCGAGACGTTCCCTGGAGCCGTGAGTAAATGAGCGCTGTCACTGTACACATGCTGTCGCTGCATTAAAGGAGGCCGTGTGGCCAAGCATGGGCTATAAAGAGCTGCCGCTCACACTCGTGATGTTTTGAAGCAGGTCAGGACTCGTGTTGGGTAGTTAGTGATGGTGTGTGGTGAGTTAACCTCTGTGAAACCGCATCATCAGCAGTGGATCACTGCAAATCATTCATCTCTCTTTGGATGTTCTTGAGTCCTAGAGCACAAAACTCACATGCATCATTTTGCCTTATTTAATCTTGTGTTCTAAAGCAGTAGTTCACCCAAAAATGGATATTAGTTGTAATTGTCCTCACCCTCAGGCCATCCCAGATGTAGATCAGGTTTGTAGAAATGTGTCTCTGCATCAGTGTCTCAGCAATGGATGCTCTGCAGTGAATGGGTGCCGTCAGAATGAGTCCAAACAGCTGATAAAAACATCACAATAATACACAGCACTCCAGTCCATCAGTTAACATCTGGAGAAGACAAAAGCTGAAACTAATCCAGCATTAAGATGTTTTTAACTAAAATACATAGAGTCTATAATCCATAATAACGCTTCCTCCAGTGAAGAAGTGTTCTGGTGTGAATCAGGAGAGAAATCTGCAGATCAAGCAGCGTTTACAAGACAAAACAGCTCTAAACATTATGTGACTGGATTTTGATGCGAGAGACAACAGCAGATACACTTTTTCACTGAGGAAGCGTTCACTGAGCTGTAGTGCTTATTCATCTCAAACAAACTTGGAACTTCATACAGATTATACAGATAAGACATAGTTGTATGAAGGTTAAGTGTTGCGTTTGCCTCCTGTAGCTCAAACAGTAAAGCACGAGTAGAACGCGGTCATGGGTTTGATTCCAATGGGGAGCATGAACTGTTTAAAATAATGCTTACTTTGAATGTAGTATAACTTGCTTTGATTAAATGCATCTGCCAAATGTGTCAATGTAAATGAGAGTGTAGATCTAGATGTGTTTTTGCTCTGGGTCTGTTTGAGCAGAAGAGTATTTACACCCTCTAAACTGTGTGATCTGAATGGTTTGTTAGGTTCAATTCTCTTGTCATTTCAAGTTTTACTGTATACAGATGTAATGGTGAAGGCATCCCAGAATGCACCACACCCCATCTGACAGCATAGTCTTGTAATTAGTTGCGGTTCACTGAGGGCCTTGCATATAAAAAAAAATTATAATAATAAAAAAAAAAACATTTGTCTGAATGCCAAGAAGTTGCTGTTAGTTTGGCATGTGAATGAAATGATAGATTTTATTTGATGCGAATGTGAGTTGAAACGCAGTAAAGGCATGACCCGTGTGATCCGTGTTCAGCAGGTCACGCTTTGTGTAGAGCAGTTATATCTGCGATGCTCTCCAGAGAAGAACGGATCATACTGGACTTGCTGTGAGGCAGGAGGCCGTGTTCAGCAATACATGAATAAGTTAAAGCATAATAAGTGTGTTGCGTGAGCACTAAAGAGTGTGTGCTGGAGGGGAGATGAGCATGTTTGTGTGTATGTGTGCCGTGATGTGAAGATCTGCTCATCCTCTGATGTTCCTCCTCACACTGCACCATGCAGTAATCATAACTCCCAGGAAACACTGCAATTGTGCTAGAACATTTCTGGATTCCTGGATTTGAAAAGGTTACTGTTATATTCAGTGTCATGGGGTTGAAGATCAGAGCCAAAATGGCCTCAGCTCATAATATCATTACACCGTAGAACCTTATACAGTCCAAAAGAAATACGACATGTCCACTCACTTAAATATGTTGCAGAAACACCAAAGCATTATATAAAGATGTCACAGCATAACAGGGCTGAACAGAACAGAGACACCACCGTTTACATGAGGATGAGCAGATGCCTTATATAATACTGATAATTATTTAATTCTTATAAATATTCAAATCATCAATAGAAAACATTTACGTAATCATGATGTCAATGATGATTCTTTAACAAAATTAATGAATAATATTTGTCTAATATGAAATATTTACAAACGAAAGCAGCATTATTTTAGTATTGACATATTATTATAGTTTTTATTAATATTTTGAATTATATTTAATTGTTATATTTTATGTTTTCACGTAAATTAAAAAAAAAATGTATATAGTGTTTTTTTATTAATTTATTAATTTTGTGTGTTTTTTGTCATACCAATATCTCTCTCTCTCTCTCTCTCTCTATATATATATATATAGTATATATGTGTGTGTGCACGCGTGTGTGTGTCCACTGTCCATATGTTTTTTATTAATTTATTAGTTATTAATTTGAGTTATTTTAGTACTTAAAGTAAGCTAAACCGTTTTGTTTAGTTTAACTTAAAGTACTAAAAGAACAAGAAATGTTTCCTTTAGCAACTAGCAAAATTTTTCTTTTTCTTTCTTTTTTCTTTTCTTTTCTTCCAAATAACAATTATTTTGGTGTAGTTTTCGTTAACTGTAATAACCCCGAAGCAAAGTCCAGATTTTCAACTCAAGTCTGAAACATTATACTACGATGATTCAGAGGCTTCATTCAATTTGATTTACTGTTTGAACGGCAGAAATGAAGAGTAGTGCTGCCAGACATTTCAAAATATTTTCTCTGTTTGCGTCTGTCAGTTGAGTTTGTGATTGAGCGTGCGTCTGAATGGCACAAACGTGACGTGCGCTTCATGACTGACCGGATACGAGATTTCAGCACTGAAGAAGCAGATCAGAGGCGGGAGACGGAGGAAAGCCTGACAGAGGAACTCAGAGGATGCTCTTGGATTTCCCTTTAATAATGCCGCATGCATTTCTTCTCCTCGCACTAATCATGGCACGGTCCATTAAGGGCCCTCAGTAGAGCGCACGAACCCCTGCTATTAAAGCCACAATTTGCAGTGTCAGCTCCTATGTGCCGAGTGCAAGTCAAACCCCCCCAGAACGCCTTCGGAGCATCTTTGAGCCACAATAACCATCATCAGTTAAAGCAGGCAGATCCATTACACGTGCTGCAGCCCTGCATTACTACAATATCATCAATTCCCAGAGTGCCATGGCCCATTCCACAGACTATCAATTATTAATAAGCCACCACACGGCTAATGTTTGCCCTGAATTATTTAAATGTATCTTCATGTATCAATAAACATAAATGTTAAACAAAGACTTGTGATGAAGACACCGAATAAGGCAAGTTTATGGGATGTTCCCGGGAACGGCCTCAGTGACTAATTGACACAATATGTCGTCGTAAAAGAATAAGAGCGGCGCTTCCAGAGAAAGGCCGTGGAAAACTTATTTAGCCCGCAGAGGATACGAATGTTGGCTCGATGGCCATTTTTCTTGAGAGCCCACAATAAGTGGTTTTAATCAGTTTTGTGCTGCATGAAGCGATGTAAATTCTCTATCCCCCCGTACGGAGACGGGAAATGAAAGCGGCTGTGAGACGCTGGACCTGTTGAGAGAGGTAATGAAGGGCAGCACTGTTTGCTCCGTCCAAAACGAGAGCGCTGTCCCACGCGAGCGTTTGACGGATGGGTAAAAACATTGGAAAGTCACGCTCGCCCCAGTTAAAACACACGTTATGAATGAGCCGCGCGCAGGCCTGCGGGTTCTTGTGAAGCCATCCTCGCTTTACTCTCAGTCTGCTCCATTTCCAGGCAGGAATTAGGGAATTCCCTCATCCCAGAGACGGTCAAGGCCGGCAGACAGACGGAGGAAATGATGGACGCCGCGTGACGCTGGAATGATGCTGGTAGTTGGAGTGCTGTGCATTGACAGAGTTATTTCTCAATACCAGCGGCACCCACAGACCTGAGACAGAAAAACAATCCACACCTTCCACTGGGCTTCAGTGCTCAACACCTTCTGCCTAATCGCTCGCTTTCTCCTGGTTTGTGAAAAATCAGAAGTAGGAAAAACGTAAAAACTTGAGGCTTATAGTTTCAGAGCTTTTCTGAGAAAAAAAGTTGTCAATGCCTAAAATTTTAAGTTAGACTGTCCTTTCAACTAACATAATAGAATGCATTGTGGATCCAAGCTTGCATTTTAAGTTGAGTATTAATATTATATTATAGTCAGTGTTGTGGGTAATGCTTTACAAGTAATGCAAGTTACGTAATCAGATTATTTTTTTCAAGTAACTACTAAAGTAATGCATTACTTTTTAATTTAGAAGGAAATATCTGTTACTTTTTCCAAAAATTAATAACGCCAGCTCTCATGTATTGACTGAAAGCTCTCATGTTGCCATGTTGAGAGAAATCAGGAGTAAGTGCAGAGCATTGTGTGTGAACATGATCTTACTGTAGTTCTCATCTCACTTGAAGAAAAACAGATGAATAAAAAAACATTGTAAACTCAGAATATGACACAAACCTGCAATGATTAAATATGTTAAATATCAGAAATATCCTTTAAGTATTTAATCCCATTTTATTACAACCAATGTCTTTACTACTGACATTTGATGATCCAATTGTTTTCTTTTTTTTAAATAACCTCTTGCGTCTGATTTTTCATGCAATCCAGAACAGCACCACAGTTGAAACGTTTGTATTAAAATTTTTGTACTTACATTTCCTTCAGCCTGAGGCTTATTCATTTCACTCTTGGTGTGAAAGTGCTTTTACATTTGCCAAAAATATAACTTTTTATAATAAAAACAAACAAGCAAGCCCATGCCAGATGAGAAAAAGTAACACAAAAGTAATGTAACATATTACTTTCCAAAAAAAATTAAGTAATGCAATTGGTTACTTTTTCAGGGATTAACACAATATTGTAATGCATTGCTTTTAAAAGTATCTTTCCCCAACACTAATTATAGTAATGTAAAGTTTATCATTTTGCCTGATTTGTGTAGTTATGTAGGTTTATTTCTACACCATAGTATTTTCCAGTTATCAGGACCTTTTCAATCACAAATCCTAAGAAATATGAATTATGTTAGACTGAGTTGAAGAATTTTATGATATTTTTTACATCTTGATCATTGCCATTCGTTAATTTGCTTGAAAAAAAGTTGTTGAGTAAATGAGTGTGTTCACATTGAGAACATTGAGTATGACGCTGATTGTGTTTTGTTGGATGACTCTAGCCGCGGGTTCGACTCTGGATGATCAGTTGCTCAGATATTCTCAGTGCTGATTTTGTGGACTGGATCTGAACACAGAGAGCACGACATTCATTTATGTGAAATGTTACAAAACAAGCTCATGGGTCAAGACCCGATTCAAACCCTGAGCATTGACTTCATCTCCTCCAAACGCACATCAGCAGTTTTGTCAGTAATGCTAGCCTGACAATACCTTAAGAAGATTTCAGCAGAAACCGGCCTTAGCTCGGAGCTAATCGCAGCACTTTGATCAACTCCAGCTACAGAGCGCAGCATTACCAGATTGATTCACACCGCTGCGCACGCAGGACAACACACAATACAGACAGTGTTCTCTTTCATGTTTTGGTACTGAAGCAGAAATGACCCATCAGTGGCACTCCTGAAGTGAGGAGACTGCGATAATATTTCATTTTCTCTCATCAAGAGAAGTGCGGGACACACATGAACACATTATCTGATCAGATTCTGAGGAACATCTCTGGATGGAGTCCTTCTTACACTCTAATAAACACTGGGTTAAGGAAGCTGTGCTGATTTGAGCCAATTTGGGTTAATAAAACTCAAGTGTTTGGAATGTTTCCTCTCACACCAAAACCACTCGAGCGGTGACTGCTGAGAACTTAAAAAAGCCAGAATGGAACTTTTTAAGAGAAGTCGTTTAATATGCTTTAATCCTGTCGATTCTTCATAATACACATTTTATCCCTGATTTTCAGTCGGTGTGTTTCTTGGTTGCACTCAAAGCCTGAGGATTGGTCTCAGTGCGACTTTTTGGTATCACTCTGCATGTGCATACTATGTACTTATTATAGTAATTACAATAACTGGGTAATAATAGGTACTAACCCTGAGCCTACCCCTAAACCTAACCTTAAACCCTGTAGTTACCTTATATTACCCAGTACTTTCTTAGGTAAGTGCACATACTGTACAGTAAAGTGCAAGCACAACTATTTTCATAGGAAGAAGAGAAAAGAAGAAAGGAATAATTGACAGGCCGTTGAATTATTAGAAAATAATGAACACCTGAGGAGGTGATGTGACCATGACGTGAAGTGGAGTAATTTTGTGGCAAACCCATGGAAATAATTTGTCATTTTTATCTTATTGTTTACTTTATTTATTTCCCTGCTCAGTGTCGTTGTTGGTTTTGGTTTTTTTGCTGTTTGAGGCGGCAAGGACCTTTGAAATGACTGAAATCATTTGAAGAAGTGATACAGTCATGTAATGCGGTCAAGAGTTGCCTGGAACTATTCGCTGTGCGTTTCCCTGAAAATAATTGCACACCTTAGAACGTTTGTCAGCCAATCAGATTCAAGCATTCAACAGCTCTATAAACAGATAATAATTATTATTACTTGATTTACTATAGGGTTAAGACTACTGTAGGCTTTAGTTTTGGGGTTGTTTGATTGTAATTATGTATAATTTGCTGTAGTAAGTATATGTAACTACCTCACCTTAAAATAAAGTGCTTCCCTGGTTAAATTTAGTCTTAAACATAAGTTATTCAACATAAACTGAGTTGAGATTGAGTTTTAATTTACAACCCATTTTGTATTCATTTTAAAATTATAACCCAGCTACATAGTCATTTTTAAACAATAGCTGAGTTGAAAAGAAACAGAAAAACATTTAAACCAATCCAGCTGGGTCAAAACTATTTGGGTCATTCTGGAAACCCAGCGCTGGCTCAAAACAGCATGAGAATGATTCAAAGTGGGTTGTGTTTTAACCCAGCATGAACACTGATGAATGAGCATGATGGACGTGTGTGTGTCCACTGTGCCAGAGCTGATTCACATTCTCATATGCTGGATTCACAATGCAAACACATGCATGCTGATCAAACCACTGTCCGGCTGAACACTATCCATGTTTCTAAGGTCACTGTGAGTCTGTGTGTTTTATGTTTGTGTGGTTTCAGTCGTTTTTAAGTGTGATCTAATTGATGAATCCCATGCAAACATGTGCTCAGTGAATGAGCTGTGTCCACATCTCAGTGTGAGAAACACTAAAGACTTCAAATCAAACCCAAGGAAGACAAAGGCAGCTTTTTCGCTTACATGCTGTATTTGAATATTCAGTATGTGGACATAAATCTTGTTCTTGGACAGATTTTGTTGCGTCACTGTCTTTTGCCAATTCACTTGAAGCCTTGGGCTGTGCAACTAAACACCATTTCCACTGAGAGAAAAGCAAAAGGAACATGCAAATCATAATTGACTCTTTGCGTGTTTAATCTTTAATGTCGGGATGCAGATAGTTTGGTGGCTGTCTAATCTAACCGGCTGCTGTTGAGGACGTCTTCTCTAATTAGCTGTTCAGATTGACCTGGTAAATCTCGCAAAATATTACACTGATGATATTAAGAGGAGATACTGAAGTGACAACAGCAAACTCGTATGGGAAACAGCTGAACATCTCTCTAGTGTTTCTATAGGAGAGTTCATGAAGTCCTGAGTCTCATTTCACATGTGCAGCGTCCTTACGGACTGAAATCTGTTCTGAAGATTTTCACAACTTCATCAGAACTGATGTGTTACAACACAAGAGTCAGTAGGGACTGATACTTTTTAAAGGAACAGTTCACCCAAAAATGAACATTTGTAGAAATGTGTCTCTGCATCAGTGTCTCAGCAATGGATGCTCTGCAGTGAATGGGTGCCGTCAGAATGAGAGTCCAAACAGCTGATAAAAACATCACAATAATCCACACCACTCCAGTCCATCAGTTAACATCTGGAGAAGACAAAAGCTGAAACAAATCCAGCATTAAGACGTTTTTTACTAAAATACATAGAGTCTATAATCCATAATAACACTTCCTCCAGTGAAGAAGTGTTCTGGTGTGAATCAGGAGAGAAATCTGCAGATCAAGCAGCGTTTACAAGACAAAACAGCTCTAAACAAATATGTGGCTGGGTTTTGATGCGAGAGACAACAGCAAAACATCTTAACGCTGGATTAGTTCCAGCTTTTGTCTTCTCCAGATGTTAACTGATGGACTGGAGTGGTGTGGATTATTGTGATGTTTTTATCAGCTGTTTGGACTCTCATTCTGACGGCACCCATTCACTGCAGAGCATCCACTGCTGAGACACTGATGCAGAGACACATTTCTACAAACCTGATGAAGAAACAAACTCATCCTAATCTCGGATGACTTGAGGGTGAACGCATTTTCAGCTAATTTTCATTTTTTTGGCTGAACTATTCCTTTAACAGGTATCTAAAGTGTTACAAGGACACTATATACTTTTTTCTTAACAAAAGTAAGAATCCAGATATGAGGATGAAAATGTTTTGTGCAGCAAAGGGTTAACGGCATGATTGTCCGCAGTGTGGGAAGGAAACAGTCGTCAGCGTAAGATGATGAATGATAAACGTGTCTTTATTCTGCCAGGCCTGCAGGTCGTTTCGTTCAGACGGGTCGCCATCATTAGACAGAGGGAATTAAACCATGACATCACCGAATGATCAGCGCTTCCTTTGTCTTCATGAGACGGGACGGACAGAGAGCACATGAAGTACAGATGCTGATGGATTCGCTTAAATTTGATGTTTATGAAGAGCGTGTTTCATCTCATATTGAGGCAGATGAAAGTCTTCCTCTCACTGCTGCTCTGCTGTATGAGCTGATCGCACGAGCGTTTGTAGGGGTTTGTATGTGCGTTTGGATAGACACTGAAACACAGAGTAAGGCCGTTAATACACAAACACTTCTATATACTGTATGAGAAGCTTCAGAGAGAAAGAATTGGAAGAGTGCTGGAGGTCAAAACACACACAATCCCACGGCACAACTCATGGGGAAACTTCATTTCTGAATGAAATCCAGATTAGAATAATGCAATCATTTCCACTGTATGTGTCACGGTTTGTAGTAAACTCAAAAACAAACATGATGATGATGAAGAGACAGTAGTATTTTTAATATAGCACTCAGTCCATAGAAACACAGGCAACATCTACAAAGCATTAACATGGCCAGACAAACTGAACAGAAACTGAGAGAACTTAAGAACTGGTGATAATGAAGTGAACACAGCTGAGCCAAACGACAAATCAATCAACAACCATAACCACAAACTAAGCAAACTGAAAACAACGTCCAACGACAGTATGGAGGAATTCAATTACTGTCAGAGTATGAAATATAAGCATGAGGGATGTTACAGTATAACATTTTACTCATTTACTGATTTGTTACTGTGTGTCACAGTGGTTCAAAGAATGGAATAGAACCATTTTAATGTTTTCAATGTCTTTATTCTTCTTTTCATAAAAGCAATAACAATAAAAATGTATTATAATATAATATAAATTATGTCAGAAATGAATCCTCTATTCACCATCTTTAAAAAATACTGATGGTACTGAAATCATACATCCCATACATAACATCACATCTATGAGAAATTAATTAATTAAAAATTAATGTAATTAATAATTAAAATTAATTTGATTAATGATTAAAACTGAAAAGCGTATAATAAGGATCCGCTAATAAGATAGTATGACTGATAGACACTGATTCACAATTAAGAAAAATTATATTAAAAAGATACATAAAAACTGAAAGTATTATTGTTGCTGTTACACATTTAATATAATTTGTTATAAAAAGCCTAAATCCATGTATTTGATCTATTCTAAACATCACAGGATTTCTTTAAAGTTGTTCATTTGTAAAAGTGTTTACTTTTTAAAAGCTGTCTGTAAGCTTGATTACACAGTTCAGTGTCTGTCCAGAAATTAAACTTGTGTTTAACACACACACGCACACACGCACACACACACACACACACACACACACACACGCTCGTGCTGAGCTGTGGTGAGAGAGTCATTGATTGTGAACGGCCTGAGGAGTCCATAAAGCCCTTACAGTGAACATAAACATTTTATCAGCCTCATACAGGGGTTAAATAGACTGCGGCTGTACCGCGGTAATGAGCCTCCTCTCCCACTGTGCTCACACATAAACTCTGCTGATGAAATCTGCACACACAACTACATTTCAGCACATTCAGCCTGAAGACGTCACTGAACGCTGGAGTACATGAACCAGTGCAAACTGCCCTAACAAACTACCTCTCATTTCTTGTGCATTTCCCCACATTTTTTAATGTATGCCCTTTGTGAAAAAGAAATACACTTTACATCAACCTAAACACACTAATTTATACTAATTAACTGATTATAATTTTACAACAGCTCTATGGGTTAAATCAGGTAGAAATAGCTCTTTAAGGTAAAAAAAATAATAAAAAATAAAAAATGACAGGGTACATGTGCTTTAGTAGTACCCTGTAAAACAAGTGTACTTCATTAAAGCACAACAAAAGATTATTAAAACATCACTTTAAAAAATAATAGATTTGAAGTGCACAGTTAATGCAATTAAGTGCACTTATTTTTCACAGGGGTCACAAAAAGCCAAACGCAAGTAAGACGCAAATTTCACCTGCTGAAAAATCCCACAGACTCTTAACAGGGGGGAACCGAGGACACGCCCCTCACATGTTCTTCAGGGAACTGATAAACATTTAGTCTGTGTATTACAGCTCAAAACATCCTGTGGTTTCTCTGTACGCAGTAAAATGCAGCCAAGAACCAAATGAGTGTGGAAGGATTTAAAACACTCACATATGTGAAAGAGCTCCTTTATTCACTGTAGAAATATGCCGCTTACTACACTGTGACACTCCAAATTAAAAACGACAGAACGGAAAAGCAAGTTGATTGCAAATTTAATTACTGCATCTCAATTTATTTTGGGAGGCGGCTGATATCTGATACACGAGATGTTGAAACACGCTGGAGAAATGAAAACCATTGCAGAGAATGCAAGATCGTCTCAGAGATATGCAGAAACATCTAGAGCCGCTGCAGCAAAATCACAAATAACAATCAGCATTCTGCAGCTGTCATCTTAAAGAGCGGTTTCTACTTGATTTAACACATGAACATTTTTGTTAGTATAATGGGTATAAATAGTATTTTTGTAGATTTATTCTATTAATGAACTAGTCAAAACAAAACGTTACAGATGCAGGTAAAAGCAATGCAAGCAGTACAACACTGTAAAAACAGCACAGAGAGTATGTGTATCTCATGCAGAAAAACCTTCAGATACGATTAACAAAAGAACTGAATGAGACAACCAAGTACCCTTATATTATATATTATATTATATTTCCTAAAATATGAATCATCAATATATTAAATGACATAACGGTATATTAGAAATCATACAGAATAATATATTGTGTAAATATATTACAATATATTGAATAATACATAAGATCTCCCCCTTTATTAATACTGAGCATGACATGACATAACACTTTTAAATTTTACATTTTTTACTCTCCTTTAACAGTCAGAAGCAAAGCATGCTGGGATCAAACGTTATGAATATTATCTGTGTCTATATTTTTAAATATATTTGTATGTATCAATATATATATATATATATATATATATATCCATATATCGTACATTGCAAAATATAAGCACTAGTTTCCAATATGTGGAAATGTATTATGTAATGTATCGCATTATATTTTGCAGTTCTGTAAGGGTAGCCTACACTATAACTTGTAAAATAAAGATTATTGGAGTATATTTTACAATAAAATACTATTTCAGTCTTCCTGTACTTCCAAATTTCACGTTTTATTCAACATGCTACTTGCCGTTTCTTTGTTAAATTTACCAGCAATTTCTGATTAAAACATTTTTGAAAGTAAATCTTACTTTTTGTTTTTCAGTTCGTGCACATGCAAACATGCAGCATTTATTTTTCATCTGATCCTCATCACAGCATCTGCACTAGCAGCTCTTTCTCCTGTTTTCTTCTACTTTGGGCTGAGAGAGTGCAGGATCCGTGTGTGAGAGTAAACAAAGGCAGGCCGGAGCGTGTGTGCTGACAGGTAAAGCGCCATTACTAATTTATTTGTGTGCTCTTAGTGCACGTGGAGCGTGAGGGCCGCGCTGATGTCGGAGCTGTCAGGCCTTCATCTCAGCCGTCAGACTCCTGACTGATGTACAAGAGCTGCTTTGCCCTTCCTGTGGTCTTCTGCTGCGTGTCCTGACAGGCCAGTGTCTTACACACACACACCCGAGAGACATCATTTATTGGTATAAAACAAAGCGAGCGAAGAGAGCAAAGCCTGGGAAGTGAGAAGCGAGTGAGAGCGTGCGGTGAGTGACCGCCGGCGGGAGGAGATTGACCGATGCTCAGGGTTAGTAAACACATGTGACTGGATGCAGGAGCCATTTTAACCGATCTCCAACAGTAACACTTTATATTAGGAAACACATATGTGACCCTGCAGCACAAAAGCAGTCATAAGCAGGTATATTTGTAGCAATAGCCAACAATACATTGTATAGGTCAAAATGATGCATTTCTCTTCTATGCCAAAAATCATTACGATATTACAGTTTTTTTCAGCTGCTTACATTTTCAAAACTTTACCTCTTTTTTTCAAAACTTTACACACAAATCCAAGAATCGCACACACAAAATGCAAAATGCCTCACATCTCTTGCAAAATGAAGCACTGCATTCAAAATATCACAAACACATCTCAAAAGCAAACATTTGCAAACAACTTAATTGATTCCTGTTAGATTTTGTTAGTGAGAATTGTGTGTTGTGTTTTGCAGAAAGTGTTTTATTAAATTGAAAACTGAGTCAAAGGCTGAGAATTAGTGTCTGGTTTTGCAGATCTGGTGTGTGCTTCTGCTGTTTGAGTGACAGCTTTCAGAAATTGTGTGACAAGGAAAGATTTTGTGTGTAAGCAGTTGAAAAAAACTGTAAGTAAAGATCATTTTGTAAATGTCTTACCACAAATATATCAAAACTTAATTTTTGATTAGTAATATGCATTGCTAAGAACTTCATTTGGACAACTTTAAATGTGATTTTCTCAATATTTAGATTCCAGATTTTCAAATAGTTGTATCTCGGCCAAATCTTGTTCAGCTTTCAGATGATGTATACAGTAAATCTAAATTTTTAAAAACATTACCCTTATGACTGGTTTTGTGATCCGGGGTCACATAATCACTATTAACTAAGAGTTTCCCCTCAATAAACTCCTAATTAGCTGCTTATTGATAGTAAGTAAGGTAGCTGTTGTAGTAGTTATGTTAATTTATTGGGTTATGGCATTAATATGTACTTTATAAAACTAATGAACAGCCAATATGCTAGTAATCCCTTATTAAAATTAACCATGGTTTTACTACAAATAAAATTAAATAAAAACATGGTTACTATAGTTAAACCATGGTAACCACAAATTAACCATGGGTTTGCTACACTGGTCATAGTTTAACTATGGTATTTGTAGTAAAACTGTGGTTATACAAAGGGTAATCAATACACCAAAAAACATGGTTATTACACTTTTACCATAATAAAGCCATGGTTAATTTTCGTAAGGGATATACATGCAAACAAGCAACTAGTTAATAGTGAATAATGTTGCCTAATCTAAAGTGTTATCGCAGTAACATATCTGATATTTTGGAACAGTTTTCATAAAAGACATGAGCCAAACAAGTACATGTATTATAGTGATTTTACATTGGTAATGTATAACTCTGGAAGTGTTTTGTATGTTTAGTCAGTGTAACAACTGGAATTTACAAAATGTGCACATTAATCCAGTACAACCTTATGAATGGACTGCACATCTTACTGTTCTACATGTTAGTCAATTAACAAATATCCAGTTCAGTCATGAAACTCTATGTGATCTTTTACATGCTGTCTGCTAACAATCACATCATTTACTGCATTTCAATAGTCTGGTTCAGTGTTAGAGTTCCTCTGAAACCCTCCACCTCCCCCAGCACCACCTGTCTAGCTCTGTTACAGGAGTTTATGTATGTCTATTCATGCAGCAACAGCAGCAGCAGCATATCTTACATGCTCACAGCAGTCCATACTTGCTTAGTATCAGTATGTGTATCAGATCTAGCTCACTGGCCAAAATGACAAATTTTGTTTGCAAAATGCTCTAACACTCTCAAAACTTTAAATATATCCAACCAAAGCAAATATTTCCACCAGAAACTACAACTTGTGGTCAAATTAATATATTTTTCAATCAATCATTTCACAATGGACAGCAAAATACAGCTATCAATATGAAATTATCCGGTTTCACTTTATTTTGATGGTCCCTTTAACACATTCTGTTGACTATAAGTAACATTGCACCTACATTTCTACTAACTCTCATTAGATTGTTAGTAGTGTATTAGTTGACTGGTAGGGTTAGGGTTGGAATAAGTTGACATGTAGTTGCAAAGTTACTTACAGTCAGTAGAGTGTCTGTTGAGAGACCATCACAATAAGGAGCTAGTAGATATGAAGCAGACAGTCTACTAATAATCTAATGAGAGTTTGTTGACATGTAGTTGCAACATTACTTAGTGTCAACAGAATGCTCAAAAGGGACAATCAAAATAAAGTGTTACCAATGATCCTTCTCAAAATCAGAAATGTTGAATATGGTTAAAAGAAAAAAAAAAAGAAAAGTGAAGGGTTGAAATACTCAGAAATACTGAAATACTCAGTACAGTGCACTAATGGAAATACTTCCTTGCATGGCAAATACATCAACAGCCCTCTGTCTTGGGGTGGAACCAGTCTTTCATTTAGTGCATCAAGAAATGTGATGATTTTTTTATATATTACTCTTATAAGTTGATTTATAGTGTTTCTCAAGATCTTGTCCTACAACCTTTGAGCAAATTCTTATTTGATGGAGCAACTTTGTCTTTAAAGTTGTGGATAAACACTTGTACCATGTAGTATCACACTCATGATCACAGATGTAAAAAAAAAAAAAAAAAAGGAATAATTTCCCCCAAAATCCCTGAGACAATGGAGAAAGTCTCATGAAAGACAAGATCTTTCCAAGACAACCATATACCAAATATTTATATGAACATACCGGCAAAATCATTTCATAATGGATGACATTTGAAACTTTATAAGAGTCAGATGATGAACCAAAAACAATCTCATATTTTCTGCAAAGAGGTCAAAATGAGCGCCAGAAAGCACTGTGTAGTATTTTGTAGTGTCAGGGTTTTCCGGGGATGGCTCTTATTGGCCTGTTCTTCAATCACATGGTGGTTTGATGATGTGGAGGTGAGGATGCTCTCTCTCTCTCTCTGACAGTGAAGGCTTTGTTTTCTGCTGCGGTTGGTCTCCTCGGGCGCTGCTGTCAGGCTTTGATCACGGCGCTTGTGTGCTGACAGCTCCTCACCGCATCGGTGTGGAATCCTTCTTGCCCCGGCCAGGTGACGCCAGGTCATAAAATAGCCCTGTTCAGACGAATAAAATGGCCTCTCATATACTGAGCTACAGGTTAGCCGTAAAATGGGGGCAAAAACAAAAGTGTTGCGTTTATAATTTTGTTCAGTGTATTTAGACATACTCAAAGACAACTTTTTGTAAAGGTTTAGATTTTTTTTTTTTTGTTTGAAATGTTGATTTGAAGCGTCAGTTTTTGAATTATTATTACTACAGTCAAACCTGAACACAGAGAAAGCATTTTGTTACACAAAACATTAAAATTCAATAAAAATGTTACAAAAATTAACAGGAATGTTTTATCAGAGCGTAATTCTTCTGGGTCTGATCTGATTTCAGTTTTCTAACTCATTTTGTGTGTGTGAGTGGATGTGTCTGTTTTCCACTCGTCATGTTTTAAAGTGTAACCCCTTTCTTGTTGTCCACTTTTTTACTGCATTGTAGTTGAATTATTGCTTTTATTTTACATATTTGCTGTGTTACAGTCACACCAGTTCATAGGTGTGTGTATAAGTGTGGGTGTATGCGTGTGTGTGAGTGGATCTTGGTTTTGCAATCTTGAATTTTTAGAGTTTCACCTCGTCATTGCTGTGTACTTTTTTTCTACATTGTGGCAGATTTGTAGATTGTACACACAAAACTTTTTCAGATTTTTTGTGTTTTTGTAGATTTCCCATTCATTTCTTATGATCGGCCATTTTTGACTGAAGACCACAAGCGTGATTATTTTTTTACAACCTCTTTTACGCCTACTTGAATCATGCCCTCAATGTTTTTGTGTGTTCACATTCCAAATGCCGTAAAAGTCACCAAGTTTCGTACCATTCTGATGAAGCTATGATTTTGAAAAATTCAAAACAGAAA
Organism: Onychostoma macrolepis; assembly: GCF_012432095.1. Taxonomy (NCBI): domain Eukaryota; kingdom Metazoa; phylum Chordata; class Actinopteri; order Cypriniformes; family Cyprinidae; genus Onychostoma; species Onychostoma macrolepis. Next base: position 31,427,263 of record NC_081171.1, on the reverse strand, counting down.
ATTTTTCGGTCAAAAGTGACCAAAGTGAATTATGAGCGCTTGCTGGGTTATTGTCACGTAAGTCAGAGCTAAAGTCTCTCAAAACTAAACCTCCATTGGATACTCTCTCTTTTATACCTCCTGTCCATTTGTGAAAGCCGTCATGTTTTACTGTCACTTGGCTCTCAGTGTGTTCACATGAAGATATGCTGTCTATTTGAATATGTCCCTTTAAGAATACTGCTTTGATAGATCTGACATCATATTTGAAGGAGTGACATCATCAAAGCCTTACTAACCACATGATAGTTCCTCTGCAGTCTAACATTCAGTGATTCATTATGTTACACACTTTCAGAAGCAGTGTGATGCAATAATGTTTGTTATCTAGTGTCATGATACGACATTTTTGAAATATTGAATGTAACAGGTTTGAATGAGAAATGTCATGGGGTATTAATGGAAATATCGACAGTATATAAATTATAAAACAGAGTTTAAATAATGTAGTTCTTGGCCATTTATAACAGCACTTCACAACCGTTCTGACTTCATGGGCCCTCATTGTCACTGATTATATTTGAAGCCCCCATATATATGTATATACAAAATATGTATACAAAAAAAAAAATGTTTATGGAAAGGCTGGGTGGGTATAATTTGAGAGAAGAATTAAACTTTTAAAAGCTTAAAATAAGAACTCTAAAAAGTATGTGCATTTCAATTTGTGGGGTGAGGTTGTGGAATGGTTTGGAGCAGGTGTTAAAACATTGTTCAAATAATAAACAGTTTAAAAAGTTGAACAAAAGTATATGTGGATGAATAGAGGTGATTGTGATTGTGGGTTATAATGCTGATTGCATTGGGATGTGTGATTACAGGGTGGCGGGTTGTTTGGGGTAAAATGTAAATATTTGGTTGGTGTTTAAATTACTGCATATTTGTTATCTTACAAGGAATATATGATATAAAATGATACAGATGTGACAGATTTAAGATATACTGGAATGGAATTGTATAAGGGGTGGGAAAAAATAACAAGCTTTTGCTTCACCCAGCTCCATTTTTTAACTTGTTGTAATTATTGTTTGCAGCACTTTGTAGATATGTTTTTAATTTGCTATGTTGCAACATACTGTGTTTGTATATTTTGAGAATGTACTATATATATTGGGTCGAAGTAGAAATAAATGAAATTTAAATGAAAGCTGAGACAGACTAGGACTGGCAATATAGTTAAATAATTACTGTAAATAAAATAAATATGAAACAATAAAATCCATAATTCCGGTAACTGAATGTTTTTCATCGTTTACACTTTTTTTTTTTTTACCATTAATGAGGTTACACAACTTTTCTAGTATGTCATTACAGGGTATATTATTTTAATCATTATTATATATTTATATATTTGTATTTTATTTTATTTTATTTTACTTGCTTGCAAACAACAATTTCTACCTGACAAAAAAATTAAACGGAACCCTATGAATAGCTTTTCCAGGTTTATGAATTACACTTTCAAAATTCCCTAATCCAGTATATCCAAGTTGCTCAAGATCATGAGATCTGAGGTTCATAAATGTTAACAGTAGTTTTTAAGGAATAAATTAAATTAAACAAGTGAAAGTAATTGTAATTTTTTTTAGCAGTTTTAGCATATTCTACCCCTTGTGTTGTGTTATTTTATATGATTTTAATCCATCTTGCAGCCTCCTAGTACATCTTCTGAGGCCCCCTAGTGGAGCCCGGCCCCGGGTCCAGAACCACCGATCCGCAACAATAAAGTCCTGCTGGTAGTTCTTAGGTTAGACTGAGGGTTATGCTTTAAGAATCATAATAAAGCCCTGGTTGGCCACTGTATCAGTTCACTGAGCACTAATCTCCGTACTGTGCATCTCTGTATGTTGATTTCACTAATGTGTGTCGCTCATACAGTATAATGTGTGTCCCTGTCAATGGTCCGCCTCTGCTGAGCTCACCAGTACCCACAATGCCTTATGTCCCATCGCGACTGGTACCTGTAACACCCCAGAACCCATCTGTTGATAATATCGATTAAGCTCACAGAACCGGTCTGTAGCCATCGACGAAGTGTCTCAGAGCCCTGGTGCTAATGCCACACTAAGCAGAAACATTAGCGTGAGGCTGAGGACGGTCGGACCCAAACACTCGCTCTACTGGGAAATTAAACAAAGCCCAAGAAACGGTGTAGCGAGGAAATTCTGGGATAAATTAACAACGCAATTACATTACACGACAGGCCGCAAGATGGATGAGGAAACCTTGGCTGGTATTATGTTCTGTTTTCCAAATTGCAATTTATTTGAGGGCTTTAATGGATGCCGTATTAAAACATCCCGGGCTGTGGTCAGGTTTCATTGTGTGTCACGCGCCGGTGATTGATGAGCCTCTCTCCTCTGCTTCCGTCCTCCCCCCGCGCGCTATTCTCAGCAGATTTGTAGGGGATTTTAAGCATTAGCTACATTTATACGAGAGCTGGAGTAAGCCATTGATTTTCTGATCAATTCATTTCCTTACTTGCTGCAGTATGCTGATAAATTTCACAGCAATTAATGTGAAGGTCTCTCCCTCTGCTATTAGACTGAATCTATTCTAGGAGTACCAGCGCTTGTCTGCCATCACATCTGACCAACCGACTGTGTGTGTGTGTGTGTGTGTGTGTGTCTTTGTCCTGCTCTGTCGTTTAGTCATTAACTCATATGCCATTTTTCTTTTTGTTTCTCTTTAATGAAAACATAATCATGCATTACTTCAGGGAAATAATACAGCTCCAATAGAATGCCATCACTGTGCTGCTCATACTGGGACCATCTGACTTTCCTTTCATTAAAGATACTATACAGTGTATATATATATATATATATATAAACATGTTTTTTTTTAAATCATTCTTAAGATGACATTGTTACAGTGTAATTACACATATACGCACTGAGTAATATTAATAGTTACACTTTATTTGACAGTGTCTTTGTTACAGTGTAATTATGCATTTAAGTACTGAGTAATATTAATTAACTACATGTACTTACTATAGGCTTAGGGCTAAGTTTAAGGTTTGGTTTAGGATTATTGCATGTAATTGTGCATAATTTTATGTTATTACAATACTATTACTATACTATTTCATGTCATTACATGTAATGCGAAACAAAGACACTGTAAAATACAAATTTACCATGTTAAGTAAGTACATGCACTTCCTATAGGGTTAAGATTAGAGTTTGGTTTAGGGTTAGTTGCTTGTAATCATGCATAACGTATTACTATAATTACAGTTAGTACATGTAACATAACTGTGTCATCTTAAAATAAATTGTTATATATATATATATATATATATATATATGCATACACACACACACACACACACACACACACTACCAGTCAAAAGTTTTGAACAGTAAGATTTTTAAGTCTTTTCTGCTCACCAAGCCTGCATTTATTTGATCCAAAATACAGCAAAAGCAGTAATATTGTGAAATAGTTTTACTATATATATATATATATATATATATATATAAGCACACACACAAGCACACACACATACATATGCATTTTGTTACTCATTTGATATTTTTAGTCCTTCAAAGCCTCGTTGAAACCTTTGAGTTTCTGTTATTCAGAATGCACAATTTTATTGAATAGACTATTTTTACAGAATATATTTTATTGCATAGATGCAGGACACAACCACAGAATTACCTTCAATTACTGCTGATCCATTGGCCACAGAAATGTGTGTATACAGAACAAAAATGTATATATACTGATAGAGAGCAGATTTCAGAACAGTATCATGCACACTGCACATACAGTACTAGTCCTGCAGCATCTACTACAGTAAGTATACAGTGTACAGTACATGGGTTTGCTGTACGCACACAAAGCCCAGATCACCTGGCACATTACATTTGACAAAATGAGCAGAATATTCAATCCCACAATGGAAGGAAGGTCTGTAACACCTCTAGTTTTGTGTCTGTTAGCATTCCCATTCATCTCAGTGGAAGCTGTGTGTGCAGCAGTTATTTGCTTTCTGTTTCATGCATCTGAGTCTCAGTGTTTGTGGGTAAATAATGCATGAGGTCTCAGTGAAAGGACACATTTGATTAAATGGCTGTGTTAACATAGTCATGCTGGACTGCGCTGTAAATAAAGAGTGCAGCGCATGTGAAGCAGAATGTCTTTACTGTGTCTGACCTACTTTAGGACTGATATCACACTGGTTCTGCTGCGTGAGGAACAGTTTGTTTATACGTTGTGAACTGCAAAACATGCAGCAATGCTTCATGAGCATGCATTTCATGCTTTAGAAACTGGAATATACAAACACTGAGATTTAATTCAATGTGATTTAATTGCGTTTATTACAGAGCGAGAGGGTTCTCATGGATAATCCAGGGACGTTTCCCAGGTCTGGAGCGTTGAGCATGAATGAGAAAGAGAAGTTGCTTTTGGCACAAGGGCGGCTTTTGGAGTATTTGTCCAAACAGAGTATGTGCTTTGTAAATAGTAGAGGTTATCTGAGCATCGCAGCGTCCAGATGCGTGAGACGGACCACCTGCTATGGGAATGCATTCGCCGAGAGATTCATTCTGCATTTTGCACTGACTGCCATGTGCAGGAAGCATTGCAAACTTCATAAGCAACACACACACACACACACACGTCTGGCCTTTAGACGAGGCAGCAGAAAACTGGCATTGCTGTTTAGCTTGAGCAGGAAAACGGAAAGAAAGAAGAATGCAAGAAAACAAGGTCAAAGATTTGGGGGTGTTCAAGCAAAAAATAAAACAACTACAAAAAAAAAGTGTGTATTAATATACTGTCTGCCCGCGGCTGGACTGGAGGAAACCTGAAAAACTGCTTACAACACAAAGGCCTTTACAGCAGGCAGACAAGGAAACGCAAGCTGCTGTTCACGGACGGCTGACGGCTTCCTCCAAAAGCTCGATTAGACGCTAAAAATGAACTCGTCTGTGAACTTACATTAGTTGACATGAGTTGATTGATTTAACTCTGTCTAGTAATACAGAACAAAACCTACATATCCCTATTTTAAGTCAAGTCAAATAGACTAGTGTTTTTACAACACACGTTTTAAAGCAAATCATGTTATTAATGTTTATAATATCTTAATACCTTCATGCATTATATTTGCATTTATCAGATTAGATCTGGATGATAATTGTAGTTTTTGACGATATCAACAATCAAGCAGTTGAGATTTGCTATATAATGCTTTATGTAAGTGCACTGTATGCATGCAGAAGAAGCAGAATGGAGTGATATTTTTCCCCATAACAGAGTTGATTTTTTGAATATGCATGTGTAAACATAATAAAATCCTGCTAAAGACAGATACAATCAAGCCATTATTTTTAAAAACGTAATTGTGTCACAGTAACAGGGTGGTTCTACACATGTTATACAGTGCACACTGAAATTATATAATCGATAAGTCAACATATGTTTTCCTGTTACTTTAACTCATCAGATTGAGTTAATCAACTTCAACTTAATTTTCAACTCGATTTTTTAAGTCAGTTTAATATAATTTAAGTTGAATTGACTTGCACAGCCAATTTGATAATACTTTAAAATTTAAGGCTGCAAATGAACTTAATTTTTTAAGTCGAAGTAGGTTGTTTTTTTATTTTAATTTTTTTTACATTGTAATAATAAATTAATAATTATAATTCTAACTAAATTTGGTATGTATTAAATTCAGAATAACTGCAAAAAAAAATAAACATTGTTTCACTGTATGTGTAGTTTTTGCTTAATTGCTTTTTGTGTTTTTCTATGTTTGTCTGCAGTTTCTGTTCAACCCTGTTACTGTCACATTTACACCTTTCAATATAATGGCTTGATCTTTCTGTTTGTGACTGCATACTGTAGTTCACTTTTGATTTCAGGCTCAATATTTCAACTCTGTTATGGATTTTTTTTACAAAATATTGCATTAAATGTTGTATTGTAGCGAAATATTTACTGTATGAAGTGCTGTAGTGATATCGGCAATTGCTAAGGACATTTCATTATGTGATTATATTTGCATCAGTCTCAATAGATCAATCCTGTTATGGAAAAGAACTTACATCACTGTAAGGAATGCACAATGGTGTAATGATGTTTGCTAACCAAGGACATGAAAAATAAACAAAAATTGAGGAAAGTGAAATATGATGCTGAACCTGAAACTTGTTGAACATGCTCAATTATCTCTTCAAACTCGCTGTGACAGGGTGGAAATACTGTAGGGCTGTGAGGTTATGATGGCACGAGAGAAACCATGACTCCAGCAGTAACCAAATAAAACACAAAAGACTGGTGAACGTGTGACATGAGAGCGTTCTTTCAGACGGGACACTGATCCATCCGCTGCTGGGATGTTTTGACACCGGGCTTTGATCAATAGAGTTAGTGTTTTGTGGTGGGACTGACACCCGTTTGCGGCACTGTTTAAGAGGTCAGGAGAACACTCTCAATGAATCAAAGCGCCCGACCGCTTCCCTCCTCATGACGCCTGACACATGTTGGACAACACTGACCACAACAATGGCTCTGCCTTTGATGAGTGTGTTTACATGCGCCTGCCCGTCACAGCGTCAGAGTAACAGAGCAACACTACACTCACATCCTTATGAATAACGGCAAAGGCATTGCTTTGTTTACATTCACACTTTGCGTTACTAAAACAAATATTTACTCATATTTGTTCATTAATTTATACTTTTATTAAGCAAGGATGCTTAATGACAACATTCATATTGTTGCAGTAGATTTCTACTTCAAATAAATGCTGCTCTTTTGAACTTTCTATTCATATGTGCATCCTGAAAAATTAAATCACGGTTTCCACAAAAAAAAAAAAAAAAAAAACTAATAATCAGAAATGTTTCTTGAGCAGCAAATTAGTATATTAAAATGATTTCTGAAGGATCATGTGACACTGAAGACTGGAGTAATGATGCTGAAAATTCAGCTGCGCATCACAGAAATAAATTACAGTTTAACACATATTCACATAGAAAACAGATGTTTTAAACTGTGATAATATTTCACTATTTTTTCAGTATTTCTGATCAAATAAATGCAGCCTTGATGAGCAGAAGAGACCTCTTTAAAAAAAATTTTGCGCTGTGGTGTATGTACAGTATATATATTTCAATTAAAGAAGTAGAATTATGGAACAAGCTGGAATGAGAATACAAATATCTTTAAGAATCAGTAAATTTAAGAAAACGTATCAAAACATATTTATGAAAGGGAAAGAATTATGTATGATTATGTATTTTGCAATATCAGTATGTAAATATCATGTTGTTACTTTTTTTAAAGAATTGTTGTTAAAAGGTTGCTGATATAATAATGCTGTAAAGCCGTTTTGATCATCCTATGAGTTGGAAATTAAAAAGAAAATGTAAAAATATATATGTTAACTATAACTGAAGAGTCTGAACAACAAAAAGAGGCTGTGGAATCACAACATCAGTCAGTGTGTGTCGGACGGAAGGGTGTGTGTGAGTCCCGAGCTCAGCCTAAAAACAGTCTGTCCCGCAGCCTTAATTAAACCTGAGCGCTTACAAAAGGTAGAAGCAAATAACAAGACCACATATTACCTTTAAGTCGCCTGCTCCCCTAACACACGCTTAATAATTCATGCTATCAGAGCGCCACAGAGCGGATCGTCTGTCGCCTGTTCAGCTGCAGTGAGGAAGTGCATCTCCAGCCCGTCTTACAAATGAGTATGATTATTTTTAATGGGTTTAAGGTTACTCGTAGCCTTATTCCCCGGCCGCCGTCTTCTGTAACCATCAGGACATGCAGGAGTAAAGCAGCACCTCCTGTTTCAGAGCGTGTAATGGTTAGATGATTCTCCTGTGAGAGCTCGTCGTCTTCACCTTTCGCCTGCGCATTTGTCACAATGAAACATTATAAATATACTGTATATGCATGTGATGTTTATATTTCCTCCTCACAGATCTGGAGTGTGTTTAGTGCCATCACACAAATACTGCTGCCAAGCGCTTTGTTTTAATCCTTTCCTCCAGAAATTGTGTGTGTTCAGACTATATCCATTGAAATTCAGTCATCAAATACTGCTCTAATTATTCCTAATTCATGAGCATAGCTGCTGGGAATATAGCAGTGCTGTTTTAATCCGTCTAATTTTAGTTTTGTTGTGTGTTTTGTCATTTTTATACATTTTTTGTTTTATTTGAAATATGTCTATATAGTTTTTATTTATTTTTTTATTTTTTCAATTTTAGTTTTAATTACTTTTGTACATCAAGATAAATTAAATGAGAAATGTTGCTTTGTTAACTAGGTGAAATAAAATCTTTTTATTTTATTTCAGTTTATATTTATTTTATTTCTAGTAATGAATATGTTTTTTGTTTTTGTTTTGTTTTGTTTTTTTATGGATTTAGTTTTAGTTTTAGTTACACATCCTACACTTCAACAAATATGAGGTCCAAAAAGGGAAAAAAACAGGACGGCACTTAAATATACAGAAGTAAGTGGAAACAAAATAATGTCAAAGATGTCCAAGATAAATATCCCTGATACATAAAATATTAGGCGGTTAGTCAAGTCAAAAGATCATAGAGGTTACATCACAAAGACAAAGAAAAATAGATATAAAAAATAATAAAATGGTAAACAATTCAAAAATAATAAATTAAAAAAATAACTAAATGGAAAAACATTTGTATACAATTTAATCAATATTAGAATATTTAAAGCCAAGCTCTTCAATTTTATGTTTAGAAATCATTAAAAGGATTATGAAATCTGGTAAAGCAAAAGATTTCATATGTGTTCACGTGATTATTATTATAAAGAGATCCCATCAGGTGTATTTCAAATGCTGAGGTTCATCTTGCATGTGTGTCTGAGATAGTATTTGTGTGCAGAGCGGAAGCTGCATGCGTGTGTGTGTGTGTGTGTGTGTGTGTGTGAGAGAGAGAGAGTCGACCCCACCCTGAGTCTCAGAGTCTGGAGCGTATGCCGACATCTCCCCCTCTAGGACGAGCCGCGTATGGCTCTGAGTCTCAAACCTCTTCTGTGTGTCGATGTGTGTGTGTGTGTGTGTGTGTGTGTACTTGTTTATGCAGTTTATTTCAGATGTTTATCTGAAAGTGTAAGAATGCAAACAGGTTTTCTGTAAGGGGTAGGTTTAGGGTTGGGTTAAAGGATAGAAAATATTGTTTGGTCAGTATAAAAGTAATATAAGTCTATAGTAACAAATGTGTGTGTGTGTGTGTGTGTGTGTGTGTGAGGGATCAGGCTCTCTCTCCACCCTGGGCTAGTGAACAGTGGATAGCGGGTGATGGATGATCTCTCTCCATCAGGCTGTCAGGGCAGGGCGCTGGGCCATATGGAACTGGCATATGGACTTCATGTATAAGATGAGGGGAATGCAGGAGAGTGACTAAAATATACATTAAAGACATTCTCTCTTCTTAAAAATGCAGGGTTCATCAGTTTGGCGAGGAATATCACTCAGCGGCTCCTTCACGCCATGCCAGACGCACAAACTCCAGCAGATGCATAAACGCCGATCAGACGTGAGTCCCATTTCCATCCGAGTTCAGACTGAAAGAGCTCCGAAGGCAAAACTACTTATTATTATTATTTCTGATGCTACTCTAAACATAAACAATTTTTTTTTTTTTTGCAGCTAATTAGCTGTTGCTTTCCAAGATAGGGCCTGAAGCTCTTACAAAATAGACTTTATGTTTCTGTTTAACAAAAAAAAAAAAAAAAACTCAAAAAGAAGAGCTGCATAACCTGCAGATTTTCAACCAAAATATTATTTTTGTTTTGTTATATCAGGTACGCAACACTGTCCTCTAAATTTGGCACTGAACTGAATGAATATATTTTGAATCTTGAGTGATTTGTGTGATTTTACAATTTTCATGCTCTAAACATTAAATCTAACAATGAAGCAGACACTTTTTTTAAATTAAACATAAATACAATTGTAAAAAAAATACTGTCAGCTAAGTTAGTTTGGGGTGCAAATGTTGGCTTATATTTACCAATAAACCTTTTATCATTTAAAACAGTGCTGAATAATTGAGCTTAATGCAGTCAACACTAAATGTGCATAAAATATTGAGAAATTTAAATGATTATTTATTTGTGTTTTGTTTGGTTTTTTTTCTTGGTTTTTTTTCATGTAGCAGGCTGAGAAAGAGAAAAGAGAAGTTAATTAAGTATTGACAAACTTAAACAACCTGATAATAATTCATTTTTATTAATTTTCATTTTTCATTCAACATTGCTTTACATTGAAAGCACAATTATTTGGCAACAACCACTTCAAAATAAAATACAGAAACAAAGTGAAGGTAAGTAAGTAAGTAAGCGGCACATTAGAAATGTTTGCATTGGGAAAAAAAACCCCACACAGATAAAACCATCCGCCAAACACGGCGATCTCACGCGTTTGAGAGTCACGTCGGCGTTTGGTGTAAATAGACACTGATAGAGCCGGTAAGAATTAAGATGATCTATCTGGATGTGGAATTCCTAATCACACTGTTTTCCTGCAGCTCGGGGCCTGCGGGCTGTCGGATCGACCCAGGGGGTTTAATTCGATTGTTTAAAGGCCTATTTTAATTGGTGCTTTGTCTGCACAATCCTAAATGAGCAGGGACACCCACGGTGCAGTCCCGCCGAGAGTCAGGACGGCTTGACAGGCCCCATGGAGGTTCCTGTCCCAGAAAGCCTCAAATCGCCAGCCGTGTGACAGCGGCCCACGGTCTACCCATCTCCCCAATTAAAACTCAACTGTCAGAGAGGAATATGCCATCATGTGCGTGTCTGGGCTCCCGTGGGCGGTGCGGCCGGGGAATACGAATGCACGCGGGTGTTTTTAGCGCGTGGAGCCATCCAGATGTTCGCCGGACCCTGCTTCGCCGGGAATGCGGATAGGATTTGTAATTCTGAGTAATCGCTTAGGACGAGACCTTACACCATTTTATCTGTTCATGACTGTAGGCCAAAGTCAATACTCATCGTATAGTAATGAGCTGAGCATTACCGAGCCTTTTTATGAAAGCTCAGAGGAGTCAACCTGATGCTGCTTGGTTTGCCTTTGAAAACATGGGGAAATGGCCAGCAGCGGCGCGCTCCAAACAAACGCAACTGAAAACAACCGGCCTCCTCATGTGTGTTCACCAGGAAAACGCGCATGAAAAATTCAAGCGCTGCTGATTTCCTGATGCAGTTTTAACCCAGAATCAACCTGTAGGCAAACGGATTACCTCCATACTTCTTCTGTGAGATGCATAAACACGGCCTGCCAGAGCCTCATTATTTTGTCAATTCATCGTGCCAAAAACTCACAATTGCTGATATCTGATGCCTGGAGATGGGCGTGTTATTATTTGCTCTAATGTCGCTCTAAAGTCTTCAATCACGCAGAAGAGATTACACAAACGCTGCTCAGGTGAGTGCAGACCCGCGGCCCGATCCGTCCTCTCGCCGCTAATCTGTGCCGCGGGCAAACACGCTTATTGAGAATGTGTTCCAGCAGCTCACGCCTCTGGACACTCTTAGCAAACGCAGTCATACGCCCTCAAACTCCTGCTGCTGTCATGTGTGTATTTATAGAACAGATCCAATCATCAGAACAATGCTGCTGTTGTTCACTAATGAACGTAAAAGAGCTTCATCCCCTGAGTGCTAAACACCCGAGGTAAAAAAAAGAAAAGTAGCCTACACTTCCATAATGTAGTTAAAGTGCTCTATTTTCGCACACTAATTTTGTGCTTAATATACTAAAAATAATTCTTTAGTACTTCTTCAAATAAACTTAAGATCAACTAAGTGTACTCAACTGTGCTATTTTGGGACACTGTAAATATGAACTAAAATGTGCTTTTAACATACTATCTTTGTGTTTAAAAAATGTATTTAGTCACCACTTGTAGTACACTTGAGTGTACTTGTTTATGAAAGATGGGTTCTACAAGTGGTAACTAAATACATTTTTTAAATACAGAAATAGTATGTTAAAAGCTCATTTTAGTTCATATTCATGGTGTCCCAAAATAGCAAAGTTGAGTACACTTAGATGATCTTAAGTTTATTTTAAGAAGTACTAAAGAATGATTTTTAGTATATTAAGTACAAAATTAATTTGCAAAAATAGAGCACTTTAACTACATTATGGAAGTGTACATTTTTTTTTACCTGGGCAGAAAACTTTTATGTCTATGACTTTAAGCACTTCATAATGATTACTAGTACTAGTGCTGATAGTGATAGTTCTGGAACCTAAAGTTGAGTACTAAAGTTGAGTGTGTAGGTGCAGTGTTTGAGCTCCAGACATGAGTGTTTCCTCAGATCATGTGTGTTGATGAGGAGAGTCTGCTGATCAGACGCACCATTTTCCCCAAAAACAGGTGAAATAATCCCACAGATAAACACTGAAGAGGAACTCGAGTCACATCTACAGACCATAAGATCACAGAGACACGAGAGTGCAGGACTTTTCAGCTAGGAACAAAACACTTAGCAACAATGCATAATATACTATTAACCACCTAGCAACACCCTGGCAACCACTTAGAACACTCTACAGTTCATAACACCATAGCAACACCCTGGCAACCACTCATAATAGCCTAGCAATTACCTTTCAACTCCGAAGCAACCACTCAGAACACTCTAGCAACACCCTAGCAACTACTAAGAACACTGTAGTAACACCCTTACAAGCACTCATAAACCCTAGCAACTGCCTCTCAACTCCTAGGCAACCACTCAGAACACTCTAACAACCATCTAGCAACACCCTGGCGACCATTCAGAACACACAAGCAAACCACTAGCAGCACCCTTTCAACCACACACAACACTTTAGCAACCACCTAACAAAATCTCGGCAACCATTCTAAACACTCTAACAACACTCTAGCAACCACTCATCATACCCTTGCAATTACCTTTTAACTTCCAGGCATTTACTCAGAACTCTATTGCAGCCGCATAGTAACACCCTGGTGATCATTCAGAACACCTTTCAAATGCCTAGCAACACCCTGGCAACTCATGTCAACTCTTAAGCAACCAGTCAGAAATATCAATTCAGAAAACAATATCAACTACTTAGCAACATCATGGAAACCACTCAGAACAACTTAGCAACTACTTAGCCACATCCTGGCAACCACTCAGAACAACCTAGCAACTACTTAGCAACATCCTGGCAACCACTCAGAAAAACCTAGCTACTGCATAGCAACCACTCATAATACCCTAGCAACTGCCTATCAACTCCTAAGCAACCACTCAGAAACAACAATTCAGAACACAATAGCAACTACTTAGCAACATCCTGGCAACCACTCAGAAAAACCTAGCAACTGCCTAGCAACACCCTGGCAACCACTCAGAACACCTTAGCAACCACCTAGCACCCTAACAACCACCTACACTACACTGTAGCACTGAGTTTGGCTGCGTGTAGCATTTAAATGCAATGCCTTTCCTTTCCTTTCCTTTCCTTTCCTTTCCTTTCCTTTCCTTTCCTTTCCTTTCCTTTCCTTTCCTTTCCTTTCCTTTCCTTTCCTTTCCTTTCCTTTCCTTTCCTTTCCTTTCCTTTCCTTTCCTTTCCTTTCCTTTCCTTTCCTTTCCTTTCCTTTCCTTTCAAAAAAAAAGGGGGCAGATGTGGCCCAATGGTTAGAGAGTCGGACTTGTAACCCAAAAGTCACGGGTTCAAGTCTCAAGTCCGGCAGGGATTGTATGTGGGGGGAGTGAATAACCAGCGCTCTATCCACCCTCAATACCACGACTGAGGTGAGACCCTTGAGCAAGGCACCAAACCCCAACTGCTCCCTCGGCGCTGCAGCATAAATGGCTGCCCAGTGCACACCCCTGTGTGTGTGTGTGTGTGTGTGTGTGTGTGTGTGTGTGTGTGTGTGTGTGTGTATATGTATGGTTTATGAGGACACAAATGTGCATAATAATATGGGTACTACAACGTAGTATGATGACACTTCCTATGTCTCCATAAAACAAAAGGCTTAAAAAAAACATACAAAACGGTGTTTTATGAAATTAAAAAATTGCCTGTAGTTTCCTGTAAGGTGTAGGGTTGGTGTAGGGCAATAGCACATACAGTTTGTACAGTATAAAAACCATTACGCCTATGGAATGTCCCCACTTTCCACAAAAACAAACGTGTGTGTGTTCACTTGGATGGGTTAAATGCAGAGCCATACTTGGCCTCACGTCCTTTCCTTTAAACATTTGCTGTTTAACAGATTCTCTCAGAAACATCTTTGTCTCAGTTTGACATGAAAGAGGAGGATAATGGTGCCAAGCTCACATACCTCCAGCTGAAAGACAGAAACACACACACACACACACACACACACACACACACATATATACACACACAGGTACTGTTTATTTAGCAACACAATCACACATGTCTAATGCTGCATTATTAGATGCCATCACACACTGATACAGTCTATTCATAGTCTAACACACACACACACACGCACATGCACACACACAAACACACACTCCGCTGCCCTCCATCTGGAAGCCAGTCCATGAAAAGTGGCTTTTTCCTGATGGCTGGAAACATTTAGTCTGAGCGGAGTCTTCTTCTGCTCTCTGGGATATTACAGCTGTCTCACAGCGTTTAACACACGGCATATGGTACCTAAGTACTATTGTTTCACTAGTTAATACCCCTCTTTTTCATTATCAGAGAGCACTCATTTAACGTCAATCCCACGGAAAAAAAGAGGAAAACACATTTTAAATTGAGGGCTAGAAGCCATAAAGAGACAAACGCAGGCTCCTTCTCTTCTGCTGGCAGCGATGACATTCACATTCACAGTCTGAGAGTTTGTGAAGCTGCACCATCTGTGTGTTTTCCACTAATTAGTGCAAATGGATATAAATATTAAGGAAAGTGTTTCACATGACAAGCTGTTTCACATGTCTGTGTCAAGACTGTTTTCCTCCCTCCAGCTCGACGTCTTTAGATGCTCAAAACGAAACAACTGGCTCTCTGTCGATGCCTTTTCAGATTTCTTATGATAGACAACACTCTGACTGAACATGTACAGTAATAATAAGACTTAATGAAATGATGAATTTAATATAGAAATCAAAATGTTCTTTCTACTCATTTTTCCCTAAATGTTTCTATTTTTCTACTAAAATGTACTTATTTATTTATTATATTTATATAATTTACTGTATTTATATTTCCAGTACTGTGGGACCCTGAATACAGCTCACTGTGTCTGTTTGTTTCTGAACAGGAATGTGCAGAAATGGAAGAGGATTACAGACGAATACAGATAATAGACACACAGTCAAATCTGCAATGAATTTCTCTTTTAGTCCAGCAAATTAAACACAGAAAAGCAACAGCAGCATAAAACCAAGCCAAAAAATGAGCGAATTCTGGCCAGAACACAGTGGTCCAGCGAGGAGGTTAATGTTTCTGCTCATCTAGATTTCTGTCAGTCGAGAGGGAAATGCACGTCAAACGGCCGGCGCTGTAAATGAAAGCTGTCACATCGGCTGGAGCTCAGACGAAACGACAGACAGACAGACACGGCCGAGACAGACTCCTCTGCTCATGTGCAGAACACGCATTGTACAAATAAAACAATCACATTACAGCAGAATGGACATATTACTGCTCAGAAAGAGAGACAAATCTGCTATCTGTTATTTTACAAAGCAACTCCATGTCATTTTAAAACGAATCCTTTGAAATATAGAGAATCAGTGAGACAGAAGATAATTATTCCTCTGATCTCACGACAGGAGAGTTTAAAGTGTATCTGTAAACTCATGGAAACTGCTCTGCTCTGCTCTGATGAAGTCAAACAGCAGAGCGTCTGTGTGGATACTCCGCCTACTGCGGTGGAAAGTGAAAAGAAGTGCACTTAATTCTATTGAATCTGCACTTGTAGTGTACTTCAAATGGCTTAGGGTTACTTGCATGTAACTATGCACAATTTATTGTTATTATAAAAGTAAGTACATTTGAGATGTGTAACAAGGACACAAAATATAGGTATATTTTTATAACGCTGTACTTGTAAAAATGTACTTCAGTAAGTGGGGCAAACACGCTCTAGAGTTCAGTGAATTGCATTTAATATAAAATTAAACTATTATACATTTTCAAAATAATGTACATTTAAGTGTACATTACTTTGCACAAGCATATTATAAAGTATTTTATTTCCATAATAATAACTCTTTTTAAAAGTTTGCTAAGGTGTTCTTTAATGAGACTGATTTTGATTTTAAAGCAGTTTCTGGTGTGTCACTTTAATGTCATTGTGAAACACTGTGACAAACATTGGTTTGTTTGTTCGAGCTGTCTTCTGACTCAGCCAATCAGATGAGTTTAGGGCGGGACTCTCTGCTCCTCTGACCAATGGCATTATTATTTTTGCGTTTCCGTTTGGTGACTTCAGCTTTGAGCAGCGTGGCTCACAGGGGCCTAAGCAAAGGTCAGGTTTTTTTCTCGGGAGTGTCTGCTAATCGCCGGAGCTCCTCCTTCCATCAGCGGTCATTACCCGCGGCTGTCAGGGGCTCGTTTAATATCATCTCACCTGACAGCTGGCAGACAGGTGCCGACAGACAGATCTCAAACAAGCAGCCGCTCGCCAGAAAATCAGCAGCAATCGATACCAAACACATCCGACTGCGACAAAGCAGCCAATTTATTAGCAAATGGCTGGTTAAGGGAGAAATATTTTAAATACAAGGAGTCCCTCACCCCCCGGCTCACATCCAAACGAGATTCGGCTCTCATAGAAATGGCAATTATGGCAGTGTTTGCATCTGACACCTGTCCAGGAATGATTTGTTCTTCTTGCTCATTGCGGCATCAATCCCACAAATCCCTGCGGAGGACCAGAGTTCGGCGGGGATGTGGCTCGAGTGATGTCATCTCTCAGGCTGCTTTGATCAGGAACGCTCTGGCTTTGATTTTCCAGTAGAGACGCTGACAACAAAGAGCTGCTCTGGGTTACCAGATGCACTGAACAATACGGGTTCCAGCTAGAACCAACAAGAGCTTGAAACCCAACACCACTGAAGAAGAGTGCATTATACTGTCATCAATGCACTGGTGCTCTGAATACACCTTAAGTCATGATCAGTAGACTTTGAGCATGTAGCCTTTCTATGAACACAGCAACAATGATAACATGATGTCGTGCTCGTTTTTAAAAACATAATTTAAAATATAATACATCCAAAACATAAAAATATGCATTATACTCCACCTTACTGCATTATTTACACTATTTGCATTTTTTTTTTTATCCACAGTCACTTTTCAGAGTCACTTTAAGAGGAAGAAAAGCAATTTCAAGGAGCCAGCAATATTCTTCATAATACTGAAAGATCTCAAATTTGTGTTCTTTTATTTTATTTACAAATAAAACTCTTGAAAATAATGCTTTGTTATTGGCATTGATGATTCCATGAAGAGCCTTGGAGTCACAAATGGTTTTTCATTCTTCACACCAAGAAAAAAGACAAAAACAAGGTTCTTTTAAGAACTGATTACCAGAAGATTCTTGGGGCAAATATTGTTCCATGGCATTAGTGCAAAAACCTTTACTTGCATTGGCCACATGTCTTTACCTCATACAAATTTACAGGTCATAGTTTACCAAAATTCACTTATAAATCGTATAAATGGAAGTCAATGGAACACCAATGCAAAGCCATTTTAATCTGAAAAACCTGACAATAACTTTTCCAAAGAATCCAAAGAAGAAAAAAACTTTCAGGGAAATTGTTTTGTAATACTTTACAATAAGGTGTCATTTGTTAACATTAGTTAATGTATTAACTATCATGAACAAACAATTAGCAATGCATTTATTACACTATTTATTCATCTTTGTTAATGTTAGTTAATGAAAATACAGTTGTTCGTTGTTTATGTATGTTAGTTCACAGTGCATTAACTAATGTTAACAAGCACAACTTGTGATTTTAATAATGCATTAGTAAATGCTGAAATTAGCATAAGATTAATAAATGCTGTAGAAGTATTGTTCATTCTTAGTTCATGTGAACTAATGTTGTTAACTAATGTGAACTAATCAACCTTATTGTAAAGTGTTACCAATGTTTTAAATAAAGACTGAAAGAGTTGTTGAAGTTTGATGTTGAAGACTTATTATCGAGGTGTAGTTCATTTATAGTCTACATTTAGTATTTTACTTGTTTTAGGCTTCAAAGTCGTGTTCATTTGTGAAGATTATCATAATAAACAATCGTTTAAGAATCATCAACTTTTGTTGGTCACAGAGCTTATTTTCTGCAACAATCCAAAAGCTGATGGAAAAAAGTGACTGGGTTTTTGTGGAGGAAAGAAACAATGCATCATCCCTGCTGTGCTCTATTATTTTGGGTTTAGCTGCTCACTGAAAAAAAAAAAAGATGGCTGGTGTCAGATCTATGGGCTTTTATAGGGTTAGGAACAAAGCTATCTCTTTCCCAATTCTGAAACACACTATGAGCGAATGTTAATGAACAGTATCCACTAATCCACATCAGTCTGCACTCTGTTGAGCTGTCTTTGTAGGGTTAGCGGTCGCTCTGAGCTCTGGACTCCAGCGTTTGTCTTTGATTTGACATTACCTCCGCTGTCCCCAGGCAGCGATGACCGCAGAGTCCTGCGAGAGGCCTGGAGGAGCGTCACGAGGGTGGCTTACAGCGGCTGTGACGAGGCACAGAGGAGTGAGGTCAGGACACCTTCACGCTCCGCAGACACAACTGTGACGTCCGGAGGACCAGACCAGAACATCTGACCTGAGCCGGAATTACATTACACCTTCAATGTCCTGTGCAGGAATATCAAACACATATAATGCCATTTTTTAATAAGACCAAGACTGAACTAAACTGAACAACTATTAAACATCACTGATAAATAGGCTCATGACAAACAACTGATAAACTGTAGCGTACTATTATTCTTTAGGATGACAAATGCTGTAAAGTGATGAACTGTATGAACTAAAATGCAGTCTGATAGTAATAATAATCATTTTTATTGGAATTTTATTTGAATCATTGCTATTATAGATAACAAAAACTAAAACCATAAAAAATGACTGAATTGAATGTTAACTGAAAAATTTTCTGAAATTAAATATTTACACTTATTATTTTCCCAAATGGACGCACAGATTGTTTTTTATTATTATAACTAAAGTCACATTCATTTCTACAGCACTTAATACAGATTGTTCCAAAGCAGCTGCACAGTAATAAATAGGAAAACAACAGTTAATGATGTAAAATTCATCAATTATGAAACAATTTCAATGTCATCATGTTAAGCAGCTTTGCTGTTCAATTTTGATTCATTTCAGTTCAATAACAGTGCACATGTTTGCAGAGTCCGTGTCATTATTCATTTCAGGTTCTGTTCAAATTTTTTTGTTCTCATCTGATAGTGTCAGTGCAGTTGCATTGATAATATTACTGAATATTAATAGAAACCCCAACTGAGCAATTCAAAGGCAACAGTGGCAAGAAATCCTAAAATCCAGCAGATGACAGAAATCGAGAGAAAAAAAAATGATTATCATTATATTATTATGAAGTGCATCAGTTTTAGATGTGCTGATCCAGAATGTTCGCCGGCTCTATATGTTCAGGAGTTTATAACACCCAAAATAATCTGAAAATAAAAAAAAGTAAATGCTAAATTTCATAAAGCAGACATGAATGCATGTAGTTGTGATGATTATAGGGGCCGCCCATGCACAGGAGTCAGAGCACATGGGGCCGGCGTGACCTGGGCCCTGCGTTCAGTCAGCTGTAAAATGAACCGCAGCCAGTCGCCTGCTGGTAATGAGAAGTGGCGTCTCGTTCAGCATCACCTCGGGAAAATCGCTTCTATAAATACCTTCTATAAATAAACAGTACCTTAGTTAGGCTCGTGCGACGCATTCTCAAAAGGTCATCTGCTGCCCATCTTTAAGTCAGTCGCTCTTCCTCGACCCGCTCACCTGGTCACGAGGCTGAAGCCCGTCTGTTTATTTCCCCGATCAATCAATGCATCGCAGCACACGGAGCTGCTCATGTACATGTCATCTGAGGCAGGCCGGATGCAGTGAAATCACCGCTGGGGGTGAAAAGCTTCTACGTGCTGTTAATTACTTCCCTAAAGGGTTGGCATGTACCCGACCTAGAGCCATATTTCATCATGTCAACACCCGTGAAACATGCCATAGCAGTTTAGGAACACAACAATGACTCGCTAGTAAAAGCACTGACCACGCACGACACATACATGTGAATCTCATATCTGAAATACACCATCAGCTGTCTTAAACAGCCAACAGAGACATTTTCACACGTTCAGAGCACAATAATGCACATAATTCTGCTGCTGCCTTCTGATTGGTCGGTTCAGTGTTCCAGTGGTGATCTACTGTCAGAAAACTTGGAATAATTAAGATTTTTAACTTCTGCTGAACAAGGCTGCATTTATTTAAGTAAAGAAAAAAAAATTATGTTAAACTGTAATTTATTCATAGCTGTATTTTCAGCATCATTACTCCAGTCTTCAGTGTCACATGATCCTTCAGAAATCATTCTAATATGCTGATTTGCTGCTCAAGAAACATTTCTGATTATTATCAGTGTTGAAAACAGTTGTGCTGCACAATATTTTTGTGGAAACCATGATTCGTTTTATTTTTCAGGATTCACAGATGAATAGAAAGTTCAAAAGAACAGCATTTATTTGAAATAGAAATCTACTGTAACATTATAAATGTCTTTCCTGGCATTTTTGATCAACTTAATGCATCCTTGATGAATAAAAGTATTAATTTCTTTTTTTATTTTATTTTACCATAAACCTTTGAATCATAGGTTCCGCAAAAACTGTTTTCAACATAAATGAAAGCACAGCAATAAATTGCATTTTATATTTTATATATTATTTTATTTTATTGTTATTTTAAATTACAATAATATTTCACAATGTTACTCTTTTTACTGTATTTAGACTACTGTAAATAAATGCACTCTTTTGATGAGCAGAGGGGGAAAAAAAACAATCTTATTTATTCCAAACTTCTGACCTGTATTGTAGTAACAGCTGGTCAGCAACACTTTTGTCCTTAAAATATATCTGTTTTATAACATCACTAAGGCTCTTGAGGTTGTGCTGTACTATTCACCATTCAGCACAGCCTCTTAGCACATAAGCGTAATACTACATATTTAGTATATAGTATTTTGGTGAGGTTTTGTTGAGTCAGGAATTATTTTGAAATGTCAAAGAATGTGACTATCAGCCCGTTTAGTGCAGTGTAAGTATAAACCTTGAGCATCACATGATTCGCCTCAGATTGAAATGTTGTCCAATCCCCCTGTGATTGCGGAACCGCTCACCTCTTGCCAATAGAATACATTTACCTCAGCTCTGCCACTCCGCTGCTGTGTTTTCCACATGCTTCGGCTCTCGAGGGCCGTGGGTAATACTCTGTAGTGGTCAGGCCCCCAGGGGCCCTGCTCCTGTTAACCCTCACCCCGACAACCTGATCCAATTAGCCTCATTTGACATGGATCTGCACGCTGAAATCGACACATCACAGAACGCTTATCAATTATTATTCACATTGATTATGCAGCCTGTTTCCGCTCAAGGGGAAGCTCGTATTGATTCGACAAAATTAGCCAGAACAAAAGGAGGGCAATTCAGCTAGACACCCACATCAGAGTGTGTTAATACAGCTAAAGGCTGAGAAATGCACGTGAGCATAATGAGCTAGCGCTGTGTTAAAGTGGGCTGAGTGAGTGCTTATGAAGGCTTGCTGAGGCCGGCCTGTCAAAGTTTGATCGGCCTGCGCCGCCGGTCTGTATCCCTGACCCGAAGCACGCGGTGTGTTTTGGATTCTGACCCACACCTGACTGGTTGACCCTCAGAATTTCTTCAGCGCTGTGCATCCTTGACCCTGTGGACCTTTTGGAAAATGAAATGCGATCACATCAAACGTCCAGGAAGATGGCTGAGCCGTGCTCCACAGGCTCTTGTTAGAATCTGGGAAAACTGTCTGTCTCCCACATGAAATATTTACACCTCACAAAACAGTAAATAAGTCATGAAAATAGAGAAGATGTACAACAGGAGAAGTGTAGATATTCGTACTGCTCAGTGATTCACCCACAGCCTGACGATCTGATGGAGCTGCAAATGACTGAATTACTCATATTTATTGTAGGACTAAATGTTGAGGTGACCGTGGCTGCATTCAGAATAACATACAAACATTCTGCTCATACTACACTCAAGAAGAGATTGGTGTAGAAACAATTTACACTCAGAATTTGCTAGTAAATTTCACAAACAATTACAAAGAAACAGCAAGTAACACATTGAATTAAATGTGAAACTCTGAAGTAGAAAAACTGAAATAGTATTTTCAATTGCCTAGCAACATTCTCAGAGCACCCTAGCAACAATTCAGGAAATTCTAGCAACCCCCTAGGGATTGCTCAAAGGACCCTAGTAACCACCTAGCAACACAATGGAAATTACTTGAAACATTCTAGCAACCACCTAGTAAACCACTCATCCTTGGAGCCTCTGAACAATAACCTGGAAACCATTCAGAACATTATTGCAACCACCTAGTAACACCCTGGCAACCACTCAGAACACACTAGCAACACTCTAGTAACCATTCAGAACACCCACCTAGTAACACCCTGGCAACTACTCAGAACACCCTAGCAACATTCTGGTAACCATTCAGAACAACCACCTAGCAACAACACCCTAGCAACACTCTAGTAACCATTCAGAGCACCCACCTAGCAACACCCTGGCAACCACTCAGTACACTCTAGCAACACCCTAGTAACCATTCAGAACACCCATCTAGTAACACCCTGGCAACCACTCAGAACACCCTTGCAGCACTCTAGTAACCTTTCAGAACACCCACCTAGCAACAACACCCTGGCAACACTCTAGTAACCATTCAGAGCACCCTCCTAGCAACACCCTGGCAATCACTCAGTACACTCTAGCAACACCCTAGTAACCATTCAGAACACCCACCTAGCAACACCCTGGTAACCACTCAGAAAACCACAGCAAAACACTCTAGTAATCATTCAGAACACCCACCTAGTAACACCTGACAACCACTCAAAACACCCTGGCAACACTCTAGTAACCATTCAGAGCACCCACCTAGCAACAACACCCTAGCAACACTCTAGTAACCATTCAGAGCACCCACCTAGCAACACCCTGGCAACCACTCAGAACACCCTGGCAACACTCTAGTAACCATTCAGAACACCCACCTAGCAACACCCTGGCAACCACTCAGTACACTCTAGCAACACCCTAGTAACCATTCAGAAGACCCACCTAGCAACACCCTGGCAACCATTCAGTACATTCTAGCAACACCCTAGCAACCAATCAGGACACCCTAGCAACACTCAAGTAACCATTCAGAACACCCACCTAGCAACACTCTGGCAACCATTACAGACCCCTAGAAACTGCCTAGTGACAACTGATTACACCCTGGAAACCCTTCAGAACACTTTTGCAAACTCATAGCAACCACCTAGCAACACCCTACTTCTGTAACAGAAGAAAAACATTTATAACCCACTCACTGTTTGATCAGAGTTTTTATCATTTATTAAAACAGACAATTATGAGCCATTGTAAAATATTGCTGTTGTTGCAGTTTCATTAAAGCTAGAAATCTCTCCACATTCACGGTAAATCACAGTACTTATCGCCTCTTTATTACATAAAGCATTGCTATATACACATGTTTATTTGTGAGATGGTGTAAGATGGGATGGGATGAGGTTGTATGACAGTGAAGCATGCTTCTGATTGTATTTGTCTCTAAAGCCAGTGTGCAGTATGCAGTATGTACTGGACAGTGAGCATCTAGGGTGTTTCTGTTTTCCATGTCGATTGGCTAGAGCTGATGGGTAATTCAGCTTAAAGACACATGCACCAGCGTCCCTATCTTTAGCCGAGTCTAGAGCAGTCATTGATAATTAGGGTTCTTTCTTTGATTCTCACAGAGAAAAAGCAAATGGATCCTCCTCCCCGAGCTTCCCATGGGCTTTCATCTTGCAGACGTCATTTTTTTGGGTCAGCGAGTTAATGCTAAAAATATGTCCTGCCAAGACCTCTCCATTTATCTGGGTGGGTGTTGAGTGTGATGCTCAGCGGGACTCTCCTCAGCGGCGGAAGCAGCACTTACTGCTGAAGTTAGGCATTATCTGAGCCTCAACGTTTCGCTGCACACTGCTGTGACTCCAGCACTAATTAGACAGCCATACTGCAAGCTGCCGTTCATCTCTGAGTACTCGTGACATTCTGTGACCTGGACACCTTCCCACTTGTGCTTCTCAATAGCAAAAGATTTTTGGCAGACTTGTACTAGTGCTGAGAGTAATGGGGTCAATGGTGTGTGTTGATGAGGAGAGTGTGCTGATACTGCATTGCATTCAGTGATCAGACACACCGGTTTCACCAGAAACAGTAATCTCACAGATAAACACTGAAGAGGAACTCAAGTCACATCTACAGACCAGAAGATCACAGAGTGCGGGACTCTTCAACACCAGCCAGGAACAAAACACTTAGCAACAATGCATGATATCCTATTAACCACCTAGCAACACCCTGGCAACCACTTGGAACAATCTAGCATCCACATAGCAACAATTCATAACACCCTAGCAACACCCTGGCAACCACTTGGAACACTCTAGCATCCACATAGCAACAATTCATAACACCCTAGCAACACACTGGCAACCACTTGGAACACTCTAGCATCCACATAGCAACAATTCATAACACCCTAGCAACACCCTGAAAACCTCTCAGAACATCCTAGTAAAACCCTGGCAACCATTCAGAACTATAATTATACTTTTTATAATATAATATAATTACACATTTTAATTTTATTAGTCACATTAGTAGATAAAGTTAAACTAAATTAAAATCAGAAATGTTTTCTTGGACACTTCCTGAAATAAAATAAGTAAAACTTATATTGTAAAATAAATAAAGTCATAAACTTATGATATAAAATAAAATATTTAAAAAATAAAGTTTCCAAGGCATCGTTTCACACTTTCATTTAGTTTAACTTGACGACCTAAAATAACTCAAAATAAAACTGAAATCAAAATAATAATAGCCATACAGACCTATTCAAAAATGAATAAAAATGACAAAAACACAATAAAATGACTAAACATACTAAGCTACTACTTTAAAATTTAAATTAAAGCATAAAATATAACAGGAAAATATAACAAAAAAAAATTTAAACTATTAATAAAAACTTCAATATTCTCTCAGTGACACTAAAGTAATACTGATTTCAGGTAACAATTTATTTATTTATTTATTTTATGGTTTCAGTGTTAGTTAACTATAATAACCCTGGCTGTGTGTTTAATTTAACCATTTCATACAGACTGCAAACTTACAAAGAGCAATTCTCTTAGAGCTGATCATAACTAGAAAAAAGTATATTGACTATAGAGATTTCCATGCATCTTAATTTCTTGTAAATCCCCTGTTTTTGGGAAGGTGACGGCGCAGGAGGAGGAGCGGGGACGGGGCGCGTCTCCTCTCTGACCCCTCCTGCTGCTGTTACCTTCGTCTTCTGGCCTATTAACAACTGTTTCTGGGGTTTTAATTACGCCCCCGTGATCCTCGTGTCATCGCTCTCCCGGGGGATGGCGTGTAATTACCAGCCACTACCCTCTCCTGTCACCGGCGTGACGATAATCACACCGTCTCCTCCAACATCTGTTCCCCGAGCGAGCGGCCGGAGCCTGTCAGACAAACATCCACCGACTGACCCCCATCAGACACACCTCAGCCTTCAGGACCGTTCTGCTCTGTCACGGTGTCAGCTGCAGAAAATCATCACCGCTTTTAGCACTGTATGAAATGCAACTCATCAGGGGTCCCTTGCATGCAACCCGAGAAGAACTTTTTTAAATATCAGCTTTAAAATGTGGATCTCTTGGATGATGTGGTGGAAAACGTCACCATAGATTCCATATAGTCTTTATAGAACTGATACAGTATGAACATTGTTGTTGCTGTTGTTAAATTATAAACAAAAAAATGTAAACAAAATTAATTAATAATACATTTGAACTGTAAAATGGGATAAAAGTATGTAACATGTATATATATATATATATATATATCTTCATAATCATAATAACAGTATTTTATTTTATTTCAGAACAACCATAAATTAAAACGGAAATATTTATGGCTGTCTTCATTTCTCTGCTTTTATTTTGGTGGAAATCTGCAAGAGCGAGACCTTAAAGGGATAGTTCCTCATTTTTGTCCCTCCACTGAAAGTCCACTCAACCAAAACTTTCAAGCTTCAAAAAGACATGGTAAAAGTAACGGTAAAAATAATTAAGCAGTTTAATCTGAGCCTTCTGAAGAGGCACAATCACCTTATTTTTAATTTCTCAAGCATTTAAGTTGAATGTTCATCTAATGTTTTTTAAATGTAATTTCTTGATTCAGAACATTCAGAGAACATTCAGTACAAAGGTTTCCATAATGTAATATTTAAAAAATAATAATAATTTAAACGAGAACATGCAGAGAACAATCAGAAATAATGTTTTCACAACTTAATGGGAAAGTTAGCAAAACATTCTGAGAACGTTTTTTGTTAGCTGTGAAACATCTATCCATCACCGGCTCCAGCACCAGCACCAGCACCAGCACCAGCACCAGCACCAGCACCGCTGCGGCAGAAAAGATTATAAAAACATCGAGGGAACATTGTTTTGAAATGTTTAGAATGTCCAGTGTTCTTGTTGAGGTTAGAAATGTATTTAAAACTTTTAAAAAGTTTCTTACAACACTCTACTAACTTTATTTTCACCCAATATCACACTCTTGAACATTTATTTTTTTAATATTAAAATATTCATATATTAAAATTTGATTATAACATTATTTAAAGTTCGCAAAAATGCTTCTTAGAACTTTCAAGTACAAAGAACATCATATAACACATTCCTAAAATGTACTCCAGAGTTGGGGAAAGTTACTGTACATTTAAAAGTAATGCATTACAATGTGCCGATTTCTCTCAACATGGGACAGGATAGGTGTCAATGAATGAATGGGAAAACAAAGTAACTTATTGGAAAAAAAGTAAAGTAAAGTATTAAAAAGTCAATTTAAATGTAATTTGTTACTTTACTAGTTACTTTAAAAAAGTAATCTGATTACATACCTTGCGTTACTTGTAATGCATTACCCCCAACACTGCTAAGAACGTTTTCTCTCAACCTCAAGAGAATGTATATCAAATATTAATAAAGTTATAAGAATGTTGCATAAACATAAGTTTAAGAATATTTTGTCCTAACATTTATATATAACTTTAAAAAAACATGCATAAGACCCTTCATGCATGTTATATGTGTAACCTCTTCAGAAAGTGTTTAATTACTGGTCTATTGACACACTTTCACAAACAATGGTGCAAACACGAACCTGTGCTGAATGTGAAGACAGAAAGCACAAAGCTCTTCCAGCATGTCATGCATCTCTGCTGCTGCATTTAAATGCACCGATCAGCATAACTCATATAGGATAACTGTCAATACACCTTTTGACTTATTCATGTCATATCAGTTTCATAACGCTCAACACATGTGATGCCTCGGTGACTGACAGCTCTCAATATACCGCGCTATCGATTTTGGTCAGAGTGTACTGGGATCGAAAGTTTTCCTTGCAAAATACAAAATAAATAAAGCCGGACAGCCGACCAAAAGAACAATATGTGCCGCTGATAAAAAATGCATGAGCTTTTGAAAAGTGTCAAAGTGCAGAAACTTTCAGAATTAAGAGAGCAAAACACGGGAAAGCCATTTGCGCTGAGAGTATGAAGACGCCGCTGCTTTACATAGATAGCACACTTTCACATTAACCCGTCCAGAGATGAAGTCCAGCGCTTCACACAGACTCATGATCTGCTAAAGGAGCCCGCTTTGAGATCTGCTTCAGGTGTGTTTGATGGGGGCTGGAACAGGAGCTTGTCAGGCTCAAGTGCTTTGGTGTCAGAAAGAGCAAGATTCACCAGGTTCATTCTTGCCTAGTTCTTGAGAAAGTCTTATTGAATGAATAGTTCAGCCAAAAATATTAATTTGTGGAAATTTGTTCACCCTCAGTTCATCCGAGATCAGGATGAGTGTGTTTCTTCATCAGGATTTGTAGAAATGTGTCTCTGCATCAGTGTCTCAGCAGTGGATGCTCTGCAGTGAATGGGTGCCATCAGAATGAGAGTCTGATAAAAACATCACAATAATCCACAGCACTCCAGTCCATCAGTTAACATCTGGAGAAGACAAAAGCTGAAACTAATCCAGCATTAAGACGTTTTTAACTCAAATAATCCATAATCCATTCCTCCAGTGAAAAAGTTGTCCTGAATCAGGAGAGAAATCTGCAGATCAAGCAGCGTTTACAAGACAAAACAGCTCTAAACAAATATGTGGCTGGATTTTTACGTGAGAGACAACAGCAAATGCACTTTTTAACTGGAGGAAGCGTTATTATGGATTATGGACTCTATGGATTATTTTAGCCAATTTTGCATTATCCAAAAGATTTAGAATAAATTATAGTATCACATTTGGTAACAACTGTGTAAACACTCAATGCACTATTTAGATAGTCAGCTTGCTGATGATTTTGAAGTTTCAGTCAAATAAATGCTGTGTAAATTACATACAATATGCACCTAATGGTTATATGTATATTTCGATATAATCTACATGACTGCAACAGCAAGGGAAAGCAATACATGACATCAGATCGTTTATATCTCAAATCAGAGCTTGATCTCAGTTGATATGTTTGTGACACTCAGATTCCTCCTTAAGGCTCTCAGACCATGATATCGTCTGTTTGCTGTTTTCTCAGCGTCGACCCGCGGCTGATAATCTCCATATATGTGCCTGCGTTCGGTCAGTTAACCGCACACACACACACACACACACACACACACACACACATGCTCAGACGAGGATTCAGTCATGAACTCCACAGGAAACTCCCACATCTAACTCTGGCCTCCGTCCATCGCAGACATGCCTCTCAAAGAGCCACTTGTCTCAGTTCATTCATTTCTCCTCTCAAACCTTTTTTCCTTCTAACAACTCGAGGCCAGATTTTCATGGGAAGTGAGGGCCTGAACGGCCAGCAGAAGACCAAATTAGGGAGTAATCAGCATCCAGATCTGTAGAGACTATAAATTCATTTCCCCTGTTTCAGTGATGAGACGCAGGAGCCGTCCAAAAAACTCCTTCCCAGAGCTCTGCTGTTTGGATTTCTGTGTGAACGCCGCAGCACGCTTCAGAAAACCAACACACAACCGGCCTCTGAGAAGCCGTCGAGAAACCCTGAGAAGAAACTTAAATGAGGAAAATCCTCTTGATCGAAGTGACAGGGACATCCAGGACATTTATATCATTCACAATGTTTTTCAGAGTCAAAGTGAGTTTTCTGAACACAGAAAGGAGGAATTCATTCCTCAAATCGCATGTTTTTCTTCACACAATAAAATGATTCATCTCTAATCAATAGCTAACAAAAATACGTTCCAAGAACTTTTAGTTATGAAAACATTTCTTTCTGAATGTTCAAAATGTGCAGTTTTTAAAATGTAAAAAATAATAATTTGACCAAACATTAAAGGAAAACATTGGAATGCTCTAGTAATGTTCAAATAATGTTACACGAACATCCAATTAAAACGTTTCAGTAAAACATTCTACAAACAATGTATGAATTGTTATTTCATGATGATGAGCTGCTGACTGCACATTATGTGTTTGTATTTGTGGCAGATATTCAAGTCAAGGTTAGTTCAACATTAATTTTCATACTTGAGAAGTCTAACTCTGTTTTATCTGCCTTGTCAACCTCTATATCCTATGAAAGTGTATTGGCTGTGGATGTGCATTCATTGGATTTATGTCTGCGTATGCTGTCTGTCAGTATTAACATATGAGAGATTTCACTTTAATTCCTTGGCACTTTGATAAAGTCGGGTTAATCTGGATTTTACTTGCATATAATCCGCAGTGTTAAATATTCTAGATTCTGCGAGCATCAGGAAATATCTCCCAGCTTATATGATGACAGAGTTAATAAGGTTTTGTGGTTCTATCTCTCCTGGAATTAATTCATTGCAGTAGCTGAAATATTCAATAACATTGATGTGATAGCAACCGTAGAGCAGTTCTCATGAACCCAGCTAACAAAAGTATGTTCTAAAAAACATTTTGCCAGCGTTCCCATTAAGTTATGAAAACGTTATGTTATTCAAAACACCAGATTAACGGAACATTAAGTGAACATTCCATTTTATGGGAATGTTACTTTTGAATTTTCTCTGAACATTCTGAAACAAGTCATAACATTAAAAAAAAAAAGCTGCCCAGCTAACAAAAACATGTTCTAATGTTATTTCTGAATGTAACAAATATTCAATTTTTAAAATGTTTTGATTTTGTTTTCCTGGAACATTCAATATTATCATTTTGCAAACATTATGAGAATGTTACCTTTGAATGTTCTCTGAGCATTCTCAAACAAGTAGAATTTCTACAGTTTTTTGCTGTAGAACACACATTTTCAAAACTTTGCCTCTTTTTTTTCCAAACTTTACACACAAATCCAAGAATCGCACATACAAAATGCAAAATGCCTCACATCTCTTGCAAACATATCAATTCCTGTTAGATTTTTGTGTTACAGAGAGAATTGTGTGTTGTGTTGTGAGTCAAAGGCTGAGAATCAGTGTCTGGTTTTGCAGATCTGGTGTGTGCTTCTGCTGTTAGAGTGTCAGCTTTCAGAAACTGTGTGACATGTAAAGATTTTGTGTGTAAGTAGATGAAAAAAACTGTTAAAATGTTTTTGTGCTATAATATTTTGAGACCAGATAACTCTGAAACATTCCATAAATGTTACTGCCAGAACGTTCTGAGAATATTGCTTGTTATCTGGGATGAATGTGTTCTCAGGCAGAGTTTGTTCAGGGTCGAGGGTGTTTGGGACGTCCTGCGTGTCATGAGTCCGTCACACCGCAGGACTCCAGCGCTGGACAGATGCTGTAACAAAGGTGTTGTTTACCTGCGTGTTTCATCCGAGCGCATTCTGCTGCTGTTGCACTCCTGCTGCGTCCGAGCCACAGTGTGTGTGTGTGTGTGTGTGTGTGTGAGGCCACGGGTCAGAGCCCAACAAGCTGTGCCGGCCGAGGGCTCACACCTGCTCACTGACTCATGAAGCACACACACACACACAAACTTCAGTCAGGATGTGCCTTTAAAATGTCTTTGAGGACTTCTGAAGCACGTCTGCTTATGAATAAACATCGAGCGCAGTAAACGTGATCTACTCGCGCCTTGTTCTTCAGAAGATAATCATTCAAGGTGAACATAATATGCTCTTTCATCATATTTACAGTGCAGTCCCAGTCCTCTCAGGTGTTTATTGATGCTTTTTTAAAACACATGTATCAGGTTTCTCATGTACAGCCATTACATGTGGATTAGAGCTGTGATTATGAAGCAAATATGCTGAATGCAGTATTTCAGGAAACTGCTTTTCCACTTTCTTTCATTCCAACTCAGTTCAGAAATGCAAAATAACATACAGTATAAAACAAATTAAATGTTTGTTTCTCATCAGATTACCAGAAACAGAGATTAGATATGGAAATTAAAATGCTTTTTATGTTACTGTTTCTGAAAGACTAACATCATAATAGTCTTTTTGACCACATGGTTTAGTACACTGTAAAAAACAAAACAAAAAAAACACACCTAATTAACGTAAAATGGTAAGATCTAAATTAACTGGTTCTATTGAAGTCAAAAAATATTAATATCACTTAATCAACCATAACACATTACATTCAAAACTAGTTTTTATGTGTTAAATCAGGTAGAAATGCCTCTTTAAGTTGAGAATTGCAGGATGCTACGTTCTACAGTGTACATATGAGTTCATATTTCATTATGTTTACATTCATATTAACATCAAGCACAAAGCAGAAGAACACTGACTATAAATATTGTGGTGTTATGATAATTTCTGGCTGTTATTGGACCTTTTGAGAATGTCGTTAGTTGTTCATTTTTGTTTTCTGTTTTAATGTTTGATTTATTACAAGACACACTGAACCAGAATTTAGTTATACATTCAAATTATTAGTAAATGAATTTTAACTTACTGTGTTGAGAGAAAGTATAAAGATTAGTTACCTTTCGAACAATAAGAAATTACACATTACCCTTTTAGACACAAATGGCACTTTTCACGAGACTGATCTTTCCAAGCATCTAAGATGTTTTGTTTTTTTATGCACAAAAATCAACTAAATCAACATTTGTTTCTTGTCTTCTGTGACAGACAGGAATCCAGCGGTTATGCCGGTCAGGGACTCTTACATACGTGCATTGTACTAAACACACTCGGTGTTCATGTCTTAAGAAGCTAAACTGATTCTTGACTGTCAGTTTTAGACTGATTCTGTCACTAGGCTCAGAGCGAGCATTTCCAGTTCATCAGCTACTCAAATATTATTGTGTGTGAACCAACCCTGCTGGCGCATTGGAAATACGTCAAAAACTGCAAAAACATACGTATACATGCATTCTGCAGTTTCCAGCTGAAATGAACACCATTAACAGTAAAACACCAACAACCTTTGGTTCCTTTTCACACAAATGATGATTACAGGGGCAGATTATTAATAAAATGAGCCTGGGTTGATAAAAACATGAATCCACCCTTCTGTAAAATCAACCCAATTAGGAAACTCTCCAGAAATGAGCAACTGAGCAAGTGGATGTGTTTTGCTCATTTCAAAGACACGCTAACAAAGCTCAAGTCAGATTTATTTCTATAGCGCTTTATACAATACAGATTGTTTCAAAGCAGCTTCACATTAAAACAGGAAAATGTTGCAAAATTCATCAATTTGATTCAAATTCGAAAAATTCAATTTTAATTTCAGCTGTAAAGCAGCTCTACAGAAGAAAATAGAGTCCTGATTCAGATCAATTCAGTTCAGTTCAGTATCTGTGCCAGTGTAGCAAAAACAATTAAACAATCTCGATTCATCTGCACAGTGACCTTAACCCTTTACGCAATATGATATCAATGAGGAAGAAATTATTTGTAATGTTTTTCTTGCTTAAAATTGGACACTATAGCAATATCAATAAACATTTTAATCATTTTAAATGTGTTGATTTATTAAAAGTTTGTTGCCTCAAGGCAACACTGTACCACAACGGACACATTGAAACATTTGACATTTTCATGCAGAAAAAAGAAATATATTTATTGAAAACATAAATTTCTTTAGTCAAACACTTGAACAACCAGATTTATCTAGTTTTTAATGTATTACACATCTCATATTTATTAAAAAGTAACATTTCATATCAGGCAACATTGTACCATCGTGGATCACAAATATAACCAATCCATCATATCAAGTTATTGTATCAAAGCATAACAAATAGTGTTGTTTTAAGGTAAAACATTATAAATCACCATAACCTTATCCTAATATGCACCTTATCTTTGCAAGCATGCACACAAACACACAAGGATCTGTATGTGCACAAACAAATGTTAAATCGGCACCTCACTGCTTGGGAAAGTTCAGATAGCAATTCCTCTCAACAGACAAATCATAATATGTGCAGATATAATACGTGATTTACGATTCTTATAAATGCATTACAAAATCAAGCAAAAATGCACATACATTTAGATAAGTCTGACTCTTTTCCTTACAAATATCATGCACTTGTGTTATAATCTAGTATGCCTGAGTGGCCTTATGCAATTCCATTATGATGCAATGTTGCCTTGAGGTAACAAACAGATTTTTGTTATTTCCTATGATACATTTGATAATATATTATGTAAAGTTTTTAAAAAATACTTACCAGTGAAGTTGACAAAATTGTATGCACAAAAACGGATGATAAATGCACTTTTCATTGAAGAAAATATGGATTCATGTGACGGGCACATGTCCTGAAAGTGGAAGCAAAGTGGACTCCTGTGGGTCATGTGACCATTTTTTTTTTTTTTTTGCATTGATTAGTATTTGAGTTATCCTACCCTGTGATAGCATTTATCAATTAAATGGGTGTCTCATTTTATTTAAAAAACCCTAAAATAGGCTATGCATAACCCTAAAACACAGTACCATACAGGGTTCAAGAGCTTTTTCTACCTGATTTTACTCAAAAAGGTTTTTGGTATAAAGTCATGTTGATTCAACAGTATTGCATGATATTTTAACTTCAATAAAAGTAGTTAATTTAGTTTCATTTTAGGTTACCATTTTTGTCAGCTCTACAGAAGATGATTGTGTTGCTATTCAGTTCAATTCAGTGTTCATTCAGTTCAGTTAAATAACAGCGTAGATGCTGCGCAGTTCATCTATTCTTAAACAAATTTGATTTTGCTGTAAAGCAGCTCTTTTCATTATTGCAATAGTGTCATTATTCAGATCAGCTCAGTTCAATGTTGATTCATTTCAATTTAATAACAGCATCAATGTTGCAACTTTCATTAGTTTTAAACCATTTCAATTCATCTGAACATTTACCTGCAAACAGTGTTTTCAGTCAGACTCAGGGCTGCTCGTGAGAGGAACTCCATCCCAGCTTACATTACTCATTTTAATACGTAAGTTTCACTTAAAGAAGTGGTTAATTGAGAGTCAGCATTGTCAACATTAATTGTATAAACTGAATTCTTGTCTTGTCTGCTTTACTAGTTGAGATTTTAAAGCTATATACATGAGGTTGTTGGCTGAGTGCTGATTGAATGATTAAGGCTACTGGTACTTGTCTGTATGCTTACATTATGTTTGCCTTTATATTGATATTATGTTATTAGTGATGCATTGTTGGTTATTTTGTCTGACAGTTGGATTGTGTATGTGTTTGAGTGAGCTGGTATTGACCTGTTGGTTCTAGCTATTGTATCATTTTTAAGCAGATGTTAATTTTTTTTTTTTTAGGAGTGGTGTACATTTTATAGGTATTTTGGAGAATGTATGTATTATGCATTGATTAATTGTTTTATATTTTAGGGTGACAATTTTACCATCAGTCAGATGCAAAATAGCTTTATATATATATATATATATATATATATATATATATATATATATATATATATATATATTATTGATGTGCATTGTCCCTGTCAAATAAACCTGAAATAAATAAATAATAAAATAAATAAACTGCCACCCTACACTGTAAAAAGTGAAAGTTGACTTAACTTAAAAAAATTTAGGAAACCCGTTGCCTTAAAATTATTAAGTACATAATAATAATTTGTTTTTAAAAAAGTTAAGTGAACTTGACAATTCAATAAATTTTTTTTTTTTTTAATTATCATTTACTTAAAATTTTTAAGGCAACAGGTTTCCTCAATTTTATTAAGTTAAGTCAACTTATCACTTTTTACAGTGTAAGGAGCTATTTTGGACTTAAAGTAATGTATTTAAATAGTATTTTTCACTTCAATAAAGCCAGATAATTTAGGAAGTGACATTTTAGGTTACCATTGTCAGCTTTAAAGTAGTTGTACAAACAGTGTTGGGGAGTAACTAGTAACATGTAACGGAATTATGTAATTTAATTACAAAATAAATGTAATTATAATCAGTTACCGAGGGGGGTAATTAGATTACAGTTACTTATGAAAATGAATTATTATTATATATATATATTTTTCATACACACACACACAGATTTAATTGATTTCTTTAATGAATTGCACGGACTGCTCTAAAATATGAAACACCAATGCTTCATGAGTTTAGGACACAGAATAGGAAGCAGGCTTATTCCATAACCGTTTAGATGCCAGTAACCTCAGAATGATCTTAAAGTATATCTGATTTTGTGGTGTCTGTGCTGTAAAATCAAATGATCATAATCTTGATTATAATTTTGTTAACCCTGCCTGGTTTACATGTTTGAAAATGATTAACAGTAGGAATTGAAAACATTAGAAATTTAGAAAAGTAATCAAAAAGTAATCAAATTTAATCAGTTACATTACTTTAATAATCTAATTGAAATAGTTGCACTACTTATTACATTTTAAATAGGGTCATTTTTAATCAGTAACCTATTACGTTTCCAAAGTAACCCTCCCAACACTGTGTACAAAAGACAATAGTGTTTTAATTCAGCTCGAGTCAATTCAAGTTTTGTTTTCATCTGATAGTGTCAGTGGAGTTAGATCCATATTACTGTATTTTAATGGCAATTTAAGCCCCAAAAGTACCATGGTAATGCCCTTTTACACGTGGCACCGTGGTGACAGCTTGTTTGGGTGACATACAGTAGTATCAGAGTGTATTTCTGCTGAAGCTGGGATGTTTCTCTGGCTACGGTGAGAGTTTGTCCTCATTGTTGGAGGGCGACTCTAGATGGACGGCAGACCGGCCTGCTCCCTAAGAGGTCAGCGATCCTCCTCGTGTGGGCGGAGGGAATAAACAGCAGGGGTCCGAGGAAGCGGGAGTCTGTCTGTCTCCCCCACCTTCACAACGCATCTCCTGTATTTATGCTTGGCCGCAGCTGATAGTTTTGGGTCAAGCGTGATGGGTTACTCTAAATAAACACACAGCACTAGTCAGGAGGAGCGGGTGCGTGTGATTAATCAGCGGGCAGATGCAGGGTGACTGTTTGTGTGTGTTCTCAGGTCCCTGCGCAGGGGACAGAATGAGGCCAGCGAGGACGGCGGCGACGCCGAGGTTTTGACCGGACCGAGCCAGAGCGCCGGCGGCCAGACGTGGCCATCCAAGTATGTAATGTACACATGTACTGTGTGTTGTTTTCTATTTTTGGCCAAAGGACAAAAGGGCCGCTGTTAATCATGCAAACAATCTTTGTTTCTGTCCATGTCATACATCAACGTGACACCGCTGACATATTAGCGTGTGCTGATAACAGTGTGTTTCTTAGATTCCATCAGCCCTGCTCCATGAACCGGAGAGTGGAGAAAATAACGTCCTCGCAATCCTCCGATCAGAGATTAAAGGAATATTTCAACCTAACATGACAATTCACTCTTCATTCGGTCTCATTTCTGCCGTCGTTCATCATGGAGACTCTGGCTGGATACAGGCTGTTTTGAGCCAATCACCTGAGCCGCGAATGTCACGTGACCAATGAGGAGAATGATGTCATGGTGACATCACAACAACACGCTTCACTTGTGACGTCACAGATTGAAGACTGGACCAATGGACTATTCACAGACTGCTTATTCACATGACACATTTCCACAGTTATTAAAGGGACAGCTCACCCAGGAATGAAAATACTGTCATCATTTACGCAAACAGTTGGTGGTAGCCATTGGCTTCCACTGTATTTTTTCCCCATACTATTAAAGTCAATGGCTACCATTAACTGTTCAGTTACCATGATTCTTCAAAATATCTTCCTTTATGTTCAACAGCAAAAAAGGACCTGATACAAGTTTGCAACAATATGAGGGCGAGTAAATGATGGAAATTAAAAGAATTTTCATATTTGGCTGAACTATCCCTCAAACATTGTAGATCTTATATTTTCATTTACACAAAATGTAATGTACATTTATAACACTATATTTTGGCATTACATTTCAGCAACACTGCTGCCATGTGAGTATTTCTAACACTGTTTTCCTCTTTTGTAAGGCAATAGAAACACTATTATGGATTATTATTTTTATAGCTATTCACAGCTATTGAAGTTTACCCAACCATGTGAAAAAGGGTCCACTGGAAACTACTACACACTTTAAAAGCCTCCGAAACACAAGGAATTTGTAGTTTGTAGTAATAAAATCCACAGAACCAGCCAGGGTCAGCTGGACTCTGCTAACTAGCCAAACTTTGCATCCCCTAATGAAAAATAAATATAGGCTACTAAAATATGTTTGAAAAACATTTATTTCATGCTAAGTATACTACAAATACATTTACATATTTATGTGCTTCATAAAAATACCCTGCAATTGTACTTTTAGTGTATTAAACTGTATACTTAATGTCTGCTAAACTGGAACAACTAATTTATTTTTTTTTATTATGCACTTTAATTGTGCTGAAGTAGTGCTAAAGTCCAACTAAAGATATGCTGAAGTGTATTTGATTGTGCTAAAGTGGAGCTATTGCAAGTATACTTCAGGTACACTTATCTTGCTTTTAAAGACTAATATTATTCAAAGATCATACAATCCTCATCAGTAGTGACATTAAAATGCATTTTAGGCATAAGGTCCTTGCACACTGAGTCCGAGATGTTCGTATGCGGTTTTTCATGTTTTTTTTTTTTTCCTATTCGTCATCCTTTCCTATCAAAATGCTTGCTACGGATGCAAAAACGCAGAAAATCGAACCTTATCCGAATTTATGATGGACGAAAATTTCTGACTCAGTGTGCAATGACCTTTAATATTAAGAAATGTGCATTGTGCACAAGTAGTACTCCAAATAAGTCTCGAGCGATATATCAGTAAAAATGTTAATAGATTTGAACTATACTTAGTATAAAATAAATGTTTTTTTTATATATATATATATATATTACTTTTGGTCCCACTTTATATTAGGTGGCCTTAACTAATGTACTTACATTTAAATTAATCATTTGGTACAATGCACTTATTGTGTACATACTGTACATGTGTTTACATTGTACTTATAATTTTAAAAATACCTATATGTAATTACATCTGTAATTAATTTATGTAATTACATTTAGAATTACACCTTAACCCACCCTTAAACTGATCTATATGTCCCTAACCTTACCCGTATCCCACCTCAGTAGCAGCAAATGTGTTTTGCAATACAATATGAACACAGTAAGTACATTGTACTTATTTTTTGATCTATTTTACTAGGGTCCATGACTCATGTTTACTAAGCCATGTGACACTCTTACCTCCATGGAACACAAAAGAAGAAATAGAAGAGTCAGTCTGGTTGTCATTTGTCATTAATAACATCATACACAACTGCTCGATGGCTAAATTCAGACACACACATGCATATATATATATATGAGCACTCTGTGAAGAGCATTTTGAGAATTTTTGCATGTTCAGCATTATAGCCAATCATAGACATGTCTGTTGAGCATGTCAATGTGAGTTCACAGAATTATCCACGCTCGTGGATTTCTTTGTTATAACCAACAAAGTATTAGCACAATGTTAATAAGATATGCATTGTTCAGAGTAAAAAGTTTTTTTTATTATTATTATAACAGGAGTTTTTGCAAGAGTGCAGAACTCAGTGAGTTTGCGCTAAACTCATATGATTGACATCTTCAGTGTTTATAAAGGGAGTGCATTTTGCTCCTGTTCTGTTTATAATCCATTCACAATTTGAATGAAAGTTTTATTTTTCATGCTGCTAACTACACACTGCAAAGTTTCAGGAGTGACAACTGTTTTTAAATGTGGGATTGTATCTGAAATCAGAATGATTGACATAATAACCACAATGCAAAATTTAAAAATAGATGCAATAGACCTCCCACCTCTTCTATAACATGCAATGTCTTTCTTTGATTTCATTGGCTCTTCAATGTTTACTTTAGTGAAACATGCTTTTTTAAGGCTACATTCTAACGTTTAATGCATTATTTACTTAACTATTGTTTTCTATTTGCAAATAGAAACTATTAAAATAAACTAGTTCCAATAGCATTTGCTATGGAAGTGAAATTGTTACCAGGAACCGTTAAATTATACCGGTATTGGCACAGACTACAGAAACATAGTTACACTTTATTTTAAGATGATGTTATTAGAGTATAATTACACTGTAATTAGTACTGAGTAATACTAATGAACTGCACGTGCTGACAATAGTTTTAAGGTTAGTTGTTTTCACTCTACTGTTAGCACTGGAGTAAGTACAGGCAACATGTGTAATTACATCACCTCAAAATAAAGTGTTACCTGAAGTTTTGGTAATGTGACAACACTAATTGCACATATTCAAACCTCACATGAGTTGTGAGCAGCAATGATGGTTATTTTTCCATCCGTTGATGACAGAACTATCCCATGACTGCAGAAGATGATTTTGAAGCCCGAGTTTGTCTTTAACCCGTCGTGGATGTGCGGGGGGCTGGTAAGCGGCTCGGTTTTCCGCTCTTCTTGGCTCTCCTGGTCTCTATCCCACATGAAGGGCAGCGTCCTTCACCCAGTGGCCCGATCGCCATGATTTATAGATCTGACTCTGGGTCTGGTCGGCGTCCGCCGCACACCTTGCCCCGCAGCAGCATCATCTCACCTGTCAGATCCACTCTGGCGCTGGACTCGGGGAAGGCTCTTCTGGAAGCCGGCCCTGGGCAACGCTGCCCTTATCCTCAGGCAAGGTGCTGGCCTGCGTCTGCCAAAAAGCTTATCCGTTCTGATCGCGGCAATAGGCTTCAACCTGAATGCCTAGAGGATCAGAGAGAGAGAATAAAGCGGAGCTGGCCGGCGAGTAAAGGGCTTCTGGGAGCGACCGCAGAGACGGCCGAGCTTTGCCTTGAGCGAGGGTTCAGGCAAAAACCAGCCCCTCCAAACCCTGCTGGCGTGAGAGACCACCGCAGGCACAACTTACCTGCGTGCATGTGTCAAAAGCACAGCTTCACGGCTCTGTGTTAGATCTGCAGACTGACCTCAGATCAGCCTCACAGTTACAGGTCAAAGCGCAGCCCAGCGGCTCTCAGACTCAAACTCACACTCAGATCTGATCCAGATCAGGGTTATGAGCGCACACTGAGAGAAGTCAAACAGCAGTTACATTCATTTCA
The DNA here is from genome assembly GCF_012432095.1 of Onychostoma macrolepis. Classification (NCBI taxonomy): domain Eukaryota; kingdom Metazoa; phylum Chordata; class Actinopteri; order Cypriniformes; family Cyprinidae; genus Onychostoma; species Onychostoma macrolepis. Next base: position 31,386,271 of record NC_081171.1, on the reverse strand, counting down.
AGTTTATATTGCTCTAATCAAAAATCATGGTTTACTTTTTAAACCAGTGTTGTTAAAAGCAAATAACACTCCCTCGGTTTTATCCTGATTAAAGCTTTAATACAGTACAGCAACCACACGCACGTCCATGTTTAACGCTTGTCATAGCTGTGTGAAAATAAGTGTATAAATGGAACATCTCATTGTTGGAGAGAGAGAGAGAGAGAGAGAGAGAGAGAGATGCAGAGCGTGTGCAGAGCAGGGGACGCGAGGAACAGGTTTGAGAACCGCTGCTTTAGAACATGATTTTGAAATTTGTGAATCCATTAGAATCATTAGAAGACAGAATCGCGATTCATATATGAATAGATTTTTACATGCACCCATAGATTTCTCTTCCTGTTCTCTAAAGCAGCGCAGCATGGCCCCGCCCCCTTTGTTGCATGTTACCGGAGGCGGGGTTTATCTGGGTCAGTGATGTAACGGACCCGGGAAGTAACTGGTTGTAGTCCCTTACCAGTCGTTTTTGTAGGCATTAAAATGCCAGAATTTTAAAGGACATATCTCCGTTTGCACTGAACTTTCAGCGCCGCAACTTTGCAGATATTGTTTATGCTCAAACAGCAACATTACACACTAACTAACGTTAAAAAAGTGAAATCGCAATCAACCACCCATTTAAAGATAATGTGTACCAAAAATCTTTGTCATATCTTTATGTTAACATACTTTAATGGCCTCTTGTTTTGGAGCTTTATTGCAGTCATCATCTTCTCATGGTGCAAACAGGAAATAAACTGCTTTGGTCATGTGACAATTTGCACCAACTATGTGACCCTGCACATATTTCATTGAGACCCTTTATTTATTTATTTTCCATTTTTTGAAGGAAGTGCACTAAAACACCAGTCAATAAGGTTTTAGAGCTTTAAATGAAAATTGGTTTTAATATTACTCAGTACTTAAATGTATAATTACACTGTAACAAGAACACCTTCAAATATAGTGTAACCAAATAAAAATAATAATTTTATTTAAATAGTGGTTTGTTACATACTGCAAAAGTTATTCTGGGTTTGGTACAATGTAAAAACATGTATGTACACAATAAGAGCATTGTATCAAATAAGGTCACCCTGGGTTTTATTTATTTACTTTTTATTTTGTTTATATTTTGTTATCTTTTTTAGTATGCATGCTATATTTTTAAAAAGACATCACAAAAAACATTAAGGTTTAAGGAGAGAATATACCCGTCTTTATATTAATTAAATTAAACTAAATTAAACGTTGACTAAAATCTAAAATGTTTGAGTTTTGTCATTATTAGTAGTATTTTATTTATATATTTTTTATTGTAAGAGAAAATTTGGTTATATTTTATTTTAAGGTGTCTTTGTTACAGTGTAATTATACATTAAAGTTCTGAGTAATATTCATTAACTACATGTACTTACTATATGGTTAGGGTTTGTCTTAGGGTAACTTGCATGTAATTATGCATAATTAATTGTTATTATAATAGTGAGTACATGTAACGTGTAGCAAGGGCACCTTAAAATAAAGTGTTACCTATAATTCTACTTTCATATTAGAGCTATTTGGCTTTTCTGTATGGTGGAAATTAGGTTGTAAAAAGCCCAATTGTTAAATATTATATTGACCTACATACCAAGTATCATTTTCACCCTGTTTAGCAACTGCTACTGCTGCTAACTTTGTCACTGGTCTGGTTGTACTGTGTCTGTTCTCTCCATACAGACGCATGATTACATCCAACATGCTGCATTTCAGGAATTAGTGTTGAACAGCCATATTTTAACTTGAATCTCATGTCACATTTTTGTTGTTATTGTACTGTTTGTGTTTGGGGAATAGAAAAAATTATGTAATGCAACATAGAAAATATAATAAATAATTAATTAAGCGTAATAAATACAGTGTTTAAATACGCTAATGATAAATATTCAGGCCCTGTATGCAATATTAATAAGGGACAATACATGAATACTTACACTGTATAATTTAATGTATTTATTTTGTATGTTTTTAATAGCTGTATAGTAACACAGAGCTGCTGTACACATTTGGATTTGAGAGCAAATGACAAAGTAAGAACACGACACGCTCAGGGAGGCTGGAGAAAGTAACTTATGTAACTAATGTAAATATCATCATATACAGTATGTCTAAAGGATGAAGACGTCACATAAATCATGTTAACAGTCTCAGCGTTCATTATTATAATGGCTGTAATCTTGGCAAGGCTTCCTGATTAGTTTCTATGTGGCGTTATGTTTGAAGTCAGAGCTCACTTGCACACAGCGGGGCTTTGGCTACAAAAACACAAATGTTTGCCAATACTGTATTTAACAATAACAAAATCACCTTATCAGTACATTATCAGCATGTCTTGTGGTTGGTCTGAATATTTGGGACACTTGTCCAATCAAACGAGAACAACTGCAAGTGAAAACTACAGAAGCTCTTTGTTATTATTCTCACTGTATTCAATCATGTTTATTAACTTTATGATATGCAATTTTCACAATATTAAACTACTGGTGTAATTTTCAGCCATAGATCAGCATCTTTGGACCTGATGGCTCCCGTAATGATAAATAATAATAATAATAATAATAATAATAAAAACTTTAGACCAACTTTAAAACATTACTCTAATTTGTTATGACCAAATTTATTAGCTTTTTTTCTCAAGTTATATTTATTTTTATTCAAATAAATCATTTAATTTTGATTGAATAATAAGTAAACAAGTAAAAAGATTATTTACTAGACCGTTTAATCAAGATATTTTCTTTAAACACAAGCCAAAATGTTACTCACTGTAGTTCAACATAATCATTTTTATTGTTTGATTGTTTCATTTTTTATTATAATTTTTAATTACTATGTTTATTTTTTATTTACTATTTATTTATTTATACAACTCAATTTAAACGAAAACAGTGCTGTCAACCCTAGTGAAAAATAAATATACTAAAACGTATTTGAAATACATTTATTTCATGCTAAGTATACTACAAATACATTTACATGTTTGTGTACTTAATAAAAATACCCTGCAATTGTACTTTTGATATACTAAAAGTCTGCTAATGTAAAAAAGTAGCCTGAACAAATCATGTTTAGTAGGAGAAGTCAGTTTAATTTTTTGTGTGAACTGAACAAAAATACTCTAAACGTGTCGCTAGCAAAAGTTGTTTTGTTTACCTTACTTAGATTCTCAAGTATTTGTTCACAACACATCCAAATGTTCTCCCAACTTTTCAAATTGAGTCATCTGAACAAACCATTTTACATTGAACAAAATTGCACAAGTTCCCAGCATGCATTGCAGCTTGAAAATATTTTATGTTAATTATTATTAAAATAGTATCATTGTTTTAAATTTTACTGGCTTAATTCATGCTGCTGCTGCTGCTGTCACTGTCAGGCAGCTGTCATGTGGATCAGAGTTCATATTTTTACTGATTTAATATTTGTTGATCCTCACAGTGGTTGAGAATCGTGTGCTGAGGTACTGTATATGTGCATCTCTTTACATCTTGCTTTATGCATTTGTGTATCAGCATAAATGTTTGGCTTTAGTTTTAAGAGGCAAATACTACCCATATTATGTAAAAGGCTTTGGAAATAAACAAAAGTCTAAAGGAAAGAGGATTGTTAAAAGAGATTAACGTTGCTAAATGCTAAAAAAACAGATCTTTTATCACTCAGTAGACTGACATTTATTCATTAGATGAACTAAAGTTTTTAAGTTGTCGGTTGCTAGTTGAGTTAACTTAACAAATTTACTGCGATAGCTTCCCTTATTTTTTTTGAGTTAGGTCAACTTTTTATTTATTTATTTTTTTACAGTGCTTTAATTATGCTGAAGTCCAGCTAAAGATATTCTGAAGTATATTTGATTGTGCTAAAGCGGAGCTATTGCAAGGGCTCTGCCCCGTCAGCTTTGTCTGTGTTGTCTTTGTTTATGTTTCTTTGTTTGTCTTGTGTCTTAACACATTTCTTTGTCTTTGTGTGTGTCTACCATGTGTTCCTGTGGTCCCACCTCCTTGTTTCCCTTGGTCAAGCCCTCTTGTTTAGCCCTTGTCTTGTCCTCGTTTCTTTTAACTGTGCTCACCTGACCCTCGTGTACTTTCCTCCACTTTATATTGTGCTGTTTTTCCTCTTGTGGGTGCGGGTTCGTCTTGTGCCTTAGAGACAGTTACTGACTTGCTGCTCTATATTCCAGTCGTGCCCTGTTATTGCATATCCTTGCTGCAGTTTTTGCTCTTGATTTTGCATCTCCTGATTTTTGGTTTTGCTTATATTTACTTGTAATATCATCTTTAGTTGTTCATCAGTCTTGTTTCTAGTCTTGAACTACTTGGATTTTATACTGTAGTTATTTCCTTTACTTTGTTTTTTGTTTATTTTGTTTTACTTTTTATTTTCTTGTTATTTTTTCCCCCCTTTTATTACATGTTGTTTCTACTTGTGTTGTTGTTGTTGTCGTGTGGTTTTGAGTGTGTTCTTGTGCTGTGTCTACCAGCCTGAGACTCCTGTCGGGTCCCCGAGGTACTCTGCCAACCAACCCTGGTGCTGAGAATCTATCTCTGATACTGGCCTGCTTTAAGTCCCTTCACTCTGATTGCACGCTCGTATCATTACTGCAGCTGCTGTGATTTAAAGTGCATTTGAAAATAATATTCAAAACACATGAATTTGAAAATGCGCGCTTGCATTATTCCTTAATTTGCGTGCGATATGAGCTCAGTTCGCTGGGTAATCGTTAGGATGTTCTAGTCACCATCACGCTGAACGCAGCACCATATGCCACCGATTGTAGCAAACGGCTCCGTATGGAGGTCAATATAAAAAAGCCGCGAGTGTTTAAAGCACCATTAATTTCTCCTCGCAGTTTTCTTCTTTCCTCATGCGCTGAAATGGCTTGGCACGCCGTCGGCTTCTTATCGTCATCACAGACACGGCAATCAGCTTCCATAATCACAGTTTTGCGTGGCGGAATGGAGCGGGGCCGCGGCCAGCAGCTGCTAATGCGGGCCTCTACGGGCCGGAGAGCAGCAGATGGGCGACCGCCGCTGCTGTCAATTACTGCAGGAATGCGCAGCGCTAATGAGAAGTACGGAAAAACAGCAAACAAGATTGCGATCTGCGATTGATTGCTCCCCACTGCTCGCTAAAACGCTCATGGGAAACTCCTGCTTCAGCGCCAAACAACACAGAGCGCACAGATCACTCCAAACCTACAGATCTGTGTTCTGTGTCATCTACTCAGTCATGTCATTCACATGATTGTAAAGAGCTTTGGGTGTACAGCAATACACAATGAAGCTCTATATAAATGCATCATTCATTCATTTCATAGAAACTAGACCGCAGAAATGTTTTCCACTTTACGCCAAAGTCAAAGAAAATCACTCAAAAACACATTTAAACACGTCTGTGAATGTGAAAGATCTCACCGCTGTCTTATAACTTCAGAAGATGTGGAACAAACTTCATTCACTGATGGAAAAGAACAGCCAAGACGCTTTGACAAATATCACAGTTTCACTGTTTCACAGAAGAAGGAAAATCGCATGGATGTTGAACAATATAACGATGAGAAAATGATGAGCAACTCTTCAAAAGATCAAATCATACACACACAAAAAAAAGAAAAAAACTTTGACCAACTCATATTTATGGTTTGGTTCAAATGTAATATTAATATTTATTCGCTTTGGATAAAAGCATCTGCTAAATGACTAAATGTAAGCGTAAATTTATTTCATATAATTTAATTTTAACCATATAAAATTATTTATAAGGTGATTTATTTACAGTTATTTGTAATTAATTAATTTAGAAATAATCAAAAAATATATATTTTAAATATTATTTTTATATATATTTTTTTTAATTTGCTCTTTTTTTATTTTATATAATGTTATTTCCCCATAAACAACAAACAAATATTAATGTCTATTGTGATGTCTTTTTCAAATATGCCTATGTTTTCTGTTATTTAAAAAAAAAAAAAAAAACAAACAGCAGGGAAATGAATAAAACCCAGAATAATTTATATATGTGTTCCCTCCAACTGTGTAAATATGTGAACTAGATCAACTTTTCTTGGAGGATGACAGGTGGCCATGCAGTTTTAAATGCTTCCCGTGAGCTAAACAAAGAATGTAGAAACAAAAGTCACCTCATCTAAATATTCACAATAAACACCCTTTCAACATGAAACCAAGAAATAAGACCTATACACTTTCACTGCTTCTCCCCACAGCTTCTCAAACATTTGTATACCCCAGGATACATCGCCCCTTTTATTAATGAGTGTTATTTGCTTTTAGACAAACTGAAGGAAATTACGGTTTAAACAGGAAACCATCATTTTGATTAGACCGATATAAAAATGCACTTTAATTAAATGGAATGGTCATTTGGCTTTTTTTCAGTGTGGTGCAGTGATACAGACACACGTCTGATGTGAGAGTGGCGTCCCGACCTGAGCTGAATCCGGTTTAAAATAGAGCCCTCCATGCATTCATAAATCCTGTCCTTCCTTTTCTCCGATTGTTCTTTGTCCGGCTATTGTAGATCTCTGAGAGAGGAGCCACCGGACTGATCTCAGTTCATCTGTTTCCTCAGGGACAAACCCAGACTCGTCAAGGGCCTGAGCGGTATTTCTGCAGCCCTGATACCAAAAGTTCAGTCTGAATAGAGTTCAGAAAAAATAAACATTAAAATAAACACAATTTATGGAAAAGAAAAAAGAAAAAAAAACTGACCTGAAGATGAAGAAGAAGAAAAAGGCTTGAGCAGCATGACTGATCAAACAACTCATTGATAACACGGATAATTGATTATTTGGTCCAGTCTTTCACACTTATTCATTCAGAGGGGCTTTTGACTTACAAATGAGGAACATCTCAAACTATTTGGATTAGGAGCAAACGATTTAATGCGTCTCAATTACAAGTTCAAAGTATAAACCAGCAGCAGGAGAACTTTAACCATTACATTCATTTAAAAAGTTACACATGCAAGGTCCTTAGATGACAAATATGTCAGTGTAAAAAGAGGTTTCACTGACTTTTTTTTTCAGTCCTGATCATAAGTACCAAAAACATTTTTAACCCTTTAAAGGCCAGTTTGTTTACACTGTTGCTCTTATGCAATATATAAATAAAGATTAGTTAATGATTAGCAATAACATGAATCTTGATTAAGATTCTTCTTAAGAAGTATTATTAATTTTTTCCGCAGTGTCTGATTGCAAAACAAAGAATCAGTCTCAAATTTCTCAGAGCACACATATAAACCACGCTCTGATAATCATAATCAGCAGAAAACATGAGAAAAGAGAGTATTTGCTCCAGAGGCCAAACCTCAGAAAATAGTGGAATCAGGTAGAAAACAGTAAAAATTGTAAAAACAAACAAACAAACAAATATATGTTAATGTCACTGTAGGTCGTTGCAGGGAGAACGCAGGAGGCACGGGTAATCTTAAACCGTCTTTACTGACGAAACACAAGGGAGAATCCAACATGGAAACAGGAGCAAACGCACAAACTCAATGAGTAGACCCGACAGGGGAGGAATGAACATACACTGGGTAATTAGGGAAACACAGGTGCATGAGATAATCATCAAACTAAACAAGGACAGGAACAAGACCAAATAAGGCAAGACAGGAACTGAAACACATAACAAAACAGGTCCAATCCTGACAGTTAAAGCCTTGCCACCAAAATAAAGGCCTATTAATAAATTAAGAACGCATGATTTTATGGTAAATATTGCTGGTTTAAATGGGGATATTTTTGTATTTAAGATCATGAAATAGATACCTGAAAGGAAAGGTAGAAGTTGAAAAATTAAAATTCCATTAAAAATACAAATTATGCTTTTTGCATTAACATAACCAAAATGATCAATCAGTCAATCAATCGATAATAAAAAAGACCAAAAACAAAAAGTTGCACAAGGACTGTTTTTGTCTAATCATTTATTTGGCAAATCTTTTGATTGATTTTCTTGATTGATTTGTCCACATATGAAGCATTAGTGAAGTGAATATTCCCGGATTAGACACAGAATCGTTTGGATGAGTCCTGAATCATTTCTATTAACACTAGCTGCAGTTAAACCGGTTTCCCCAAACCACCCAGAGACAAGTCACTTTCATCAAGCGCTTTCAGTCGGCGATGAGAGAGTGATCACGTCATTAATATCACAATTATCATGAGCTGCTTCACACGAGGCCTTTACTAAGCGTATATTTAATGTGCCTTATTAACAAATGAATCATCTTTGTGCAGAGAGCAGAGCTGCAAATGACCAGAACCACTTCATTAAATAGAAAGGAATTAAATGTTCTTTAAAGAAGAGTTTTTAGTAGGAGGTGAAATGAGCTGCTGCACTGATTGTTAAACTTCACTGCTGTATTATTGAGTTAATGGCACAGATAATTGACAGACACTCATAAGTGCTTAATAATGGCCATTTAACGCACTTCCATCCATTCGTTACACTAGAAGCGTCTCTGCTGCTCCTGATTTTGTTACTTTAAGAGCTATTTCTACTTGATTTAACCCCCCTTTGTTTGTATAAATTCATGTATCTTGATTCAGCAATATTAAAGAATATTTTTGACTTAAATAAAAACAATGAATTTAAATGTTACCATATTTATGTATGTATGTATGTATGTATATATGTATATATATATATATATATATATATGGTTACACTTTATTTTGAGGTGATATTGTTACAGTGTAATTACATTAGGATTTGTAGTAACACATTTTAGTGTCCTTGTAACATGTTACATGTTTGCTATAGTAAAAACAGTAAATTATGCATAATTATGTGCAGTAACCCTAAACCAAACACCAATGATGACTCTAACCTTATAGTAAGTGCATGTTGTTAATTTTACTCAGTACTTAACTGCATTGTAACAAGGTCACTGTAAAATAAAGTGTGACCATTTTGGGTTTAGGGTTAGTTGACTGTAATGCAAAATTTACACATAATGTGTAACTGTATAACTTTAAAATGAAGTGTTACTGTTTTTTTGGTTTTGTTTTTTTTGGAATCGAGGCTTTGAGGTTTGCAAATATAAATTGACTCTGTCAGTAAAAATATTGCTCGACAATCAACACAGAAAACACTGGGGTTTAAATAAGTAGGCACAAATGAGCAAACAAGACACAACTGCATTCAAAGACAGCATAATCAAGAGAAAAACTTGATAGATTTCAAAATAAAAGACATGAGCCAGAACACAGAAAACAGACTAAAAATATAACATATGAACTGGAAAAACTTCAAAACAATTTTCACTCAGAAATTGCTAGTAAATTTCCCAATTAATAGCAAAGAAAAGGCATGTAACACATTGAATTGAAAGTGACATTTTGAAGTAGAAAGACTGAAATAGTATTTTCTTGTAAAAGGTCATCTTGGCTGGTAACACTTTATTTTAAGGTGTCATAATACAGAATAATTACCTAATTAAGTTCGTAGTAGTAGCCACTGTACTTACATGAAATAAAATGTAACTTACCATGTAACTAAGTCATGGAACTGCCTGTACTTACAGTTTGTAATTATGTAGATGTAATAGGCAGCTAATGTTACACATATGTAACAGACCGAGTCTGTTACACAGCTACTTGTACACTTAAGTACAATCTTGATACACTTTATTTTAAGTAGCTTATGCCTGTGTAATTTTATGTAATTATAGTGTAATTAGAAAGGTATTACGTGTATTTAAGCTGTGTACTGGTGGGTTAAATCAAACTTAAATACAAGCTTATGTCTGTGTACTTACATTTATAATTACGTTGTATAAAGTCTGCAACACATGTAACAATCTTTTGGTTACATAAGTAGCAGTGTAACAGACTCGGTCCGTTACATATGTGTAACAGTAGCTGCCTATTATATGTGCATAATTTCAAACTGTAAGTGCATGCTGTTCCATAACTTAGTTACATGGTAAGTAACTTTTGTTTCATGTAAGTACAACAGCTACTACTAAGTACTTAATTAGGTAATTACTCTATGATACCTTAAAATAAAGTGTTACCTCTTTGCTTTATTTACAGCTTCATTTTTCATAGAGCTGAAATGGAGACTGGGCTGATATCTATAAAGCAGGTCTGGATTCATTCTAATCCGACACTTACAGTATTTCCCTCCATCACATTTGTGCGTTCATATCCCAGAGGTGAGAGTTTATTTTGTTTGACTGCTTCCCATCCGCTTCATCTGCCGTCTGGACGGATCGCATTAACTACAAGTGACATAAAGCCTCTTTCTGGAAAAGTTCAGACTGCTGAATGATTTTGCTTATTCACTCTGTGTTCTACAAATCCTTAAATAGAGACTAGGGACATGCGAGGTTATCATGTAAATATATACATGGTAATATTGATTAGAGTGTGAATGATTTTATAATATGTGAAGAAAAAGAGCATGGGGTGATACGAGAGACATGAACCAAAAATAATCACTCAACTGAGTCATTAAACACAAATAAATACAGCACATGACAGAACAGAGTCAGGGATCATTTCTTAAATCAACTTACTGTCTTAAAATGCAATGCTGATGCATTTACTCACCCTCGTGTTGATCTCATGTTGATTCTTTTGCTGAACACAGAAAAGATATATTAAAGAGTGTCGGTAACCAAAGAGTTGACGGTAGCCATTGACTTCCATAGTACAGAAAAAAATACTATGCAAGTCACTGGCTACCATCAACTTCTTTGGTTGAATATATTTGGGTGAATGGTCCCTTTAAGAACTGTAATTCACTTATAAGTGACTTTGGGCTTCTTGCTTATAAAATTAAGCAGTCATGCTTTCTTTCAGTGAGGCTTATCCAAAAGTCCAACCGTACACTGAAAATAATGGTAACATCTAAATGAACTGTTTTATAGGTGTCAAAAACCTAATTTAATATCACTGTTTCAACCAAAATACATTAATTTATACCAAGAAAACTAGTTAAATCAGGTATAAAAACCTCTTTAGGGCAACACGTGTTTCTTGAAATTTACTGTTGAAGGTGGTGAATTTGCTGCTTTGATATATGAGTCACTTGGACAACTTTTATGGTAAGATATTTCAATGCTATTTCCACGATCCTTTATTTGGAGTTCACTATCATTGCTCAGCCAAATAATGACGATGTTGACGCGAGACATCTGCACCACGTCTGAAATATCCCTGGTCTTGTTGAGTTTTAATAAACAGCCTGTGGAAGCTTGCGAGAGCGATCTTTACTGGCATGCGTCCATGAACCGGCCGTGAACCGGGGTGAGCCAGAGGCTAATGGCTGAGGTGTGGTGTTTATATACAGTATACGAGTGTGTGAGCATTAGAGGTAACACTTTAGAATACTGTTCCACCATTAATGAACTACACAAGAACACGAGTAATCCAATACAAGCAATCTAACTACTAGTATCTATCAAGAAACTCTGATTTAATGAATTAGTAAGTAATAGTGCTTAGTGGAATATGGTAGTTCACTATTGGCTAATAATCAGTAACTACTCTTTTTTCATACCTCCCCAAGAACTACTAAGAACAACTGTATACGGGTGCATAATAAATATGAATAATGCATAATGTATAATTAATTCTAAAGTGAAGGTTATGGTAACCCACTAATAATGACTCAAATATTACCAAATTCTTCAAAAGGAACTGCTGATTATTTGGATGAGTATTCTAAAGTGAATAACATGATAATGCTCTAGAAATGACTGAAATTATTGTAAGCTTTTGAGGTTTTTGTTAAGTACTGAATAGCAATTATTCAAGTGTTACTACATCCTTCTAAAGGAATTACTCATTATTTGGATCAGTATTCTAAAGTGAAGATCGTGATAACTCCCTAGTAACGACTGAAGTCATTGTAAACTTTTGAAGTTTTTGGTTAGTAATTCATTTAGCTAGATTTGGTAACACTTAAATCATTACTAGTTGGTTACCGTGACCTTCACTTTAAAATACTGATCCAAAAAAGTCATAATTTCTTCAGAAGAATGCAGTAACACTTAAGTCATTACTATCCAAAACCTTTCATCTCAAAAGCTTACAATGAAGTCAGTCAATATTAGAATACTGATCCAAGCAATCAGCAGTTCCTGATAATTACTAGTGGGTTACCATGATCTTCACTTTTGAATTAATTATACATTATGTACAATTCAAGTTAATTATAAACCTGTATACAGTAGTTCTTCAGGACATGTGTGTGTGTGTGTGGGGGGGGGGGGGGGTAGTTATTGATTAGCTAATGGTGAACTACCAGTCTCAACTGAGCACTATTACTTACTAAATCGTTAATTAGAATTTCTTGTCAGTAAAGAAAAAAAAAAAAAAAAAGGTTGACCAAACTTACAGGTTTACGGCAACCAGCTTCAGGAGATCTTTGAGTTTTCTCAACTTCTTATTTTCAGTTTGTACAACAAAAAGTTGAGAAAACTCAAAAATCTCCAGAAGCTGGTTGCCTTAACCTTTTAAGTTTTCTCAACTTTTGATTTTTTACAGTGTAGTAGTTACTAGAATGTCAATAGTGCATTAGTCATTTGTTCCTTTAAAGTTATTAATTATCGATGGAACAGTATTCTAAAGTGTTACCAGACAGATGACTGTAAATGGATGAGTGGTGCATCATGGGCTCAGGTGAGAACCGATCGTCGGAGAGCCATCGTTCACTCAGCAAACACATGGCCTTGTGCGCTCCCTCCTCCTTCTTTCATTTTCATTAGTTCTCCAGCGTGGCCTGAAAGCCCGGTTGGCCTGCGCGGAGGTGACAGCTGCGTAAATCACGCCGGTTTAGTGGAGCACCCTGCTTTTTATACACTTTAATCACAGAACTCCTACGGCAGGGGAGATTGGACCAGTGAATGGAATCCACCAATAAAACGAGCGGGCTGAGGATCCGCCGACGGGCCTCTCAGGGCAGAAAAGCATCGCCTTCTTCCTGACATACTGCTGGGACGGAGCGCTGCTGTTTTCTCTGCTCACAATCAATCGCTGCGGAGCAACAGGTCTGGGTCGTAAACTCTAGGTCACGTCCTGAGCAGTATACAGTTTCTCATATGAAGCGTAGCCGTTAATGCGTCGGCTAGAATTCACAGCGAGGCCTTGGGTTGTGTGTTTTTATGGTTCGTCACAGGTTGAGGTCTGCTTGAAATGACACACAGTATTTTTAAACGGTCACCACTTTAATCAAGTGCAGAGAGGAGTTGAGACAGAAACCGTCTGAAAGGATCGCATGGGTCTTTCTCTGCCGTTTATGACAGCCAGTTTTAGGAATGCTTATTTTTAATGTTTTTCAATGATTATGATTTTTCAAAGACATTTTCCTAACTCATGCACCCAAAGTGCCAGGGACAAAACCTAATGCTAAACTACTGCTATTTCATGTAATAATAATAAGAATAAGAATGTTATTGTTAATGGTTGCACTTACATGTACTTTACAGTGTTCTTACAGTGTACCTACCTAAGAAAGTACTGGTAATATAAGGTTACTACATGGGGTAGGGTTAGGTTTAGGGGTAGGTTCAGAGTTAGTACCTAGATATTACCCAGTTATTGTAATCACTATAATAAGTGCATAGTATGTACATGAGGAACAGGACTGTAAAATAAAGTGCTACCATGTTAGTATTAATATTCCAAATATTAAAATATTGTTGAAGAAGAATAGACCTCAGCAAAAAATAATATCACAGAGAAATTGCAACTGCAGTGATAAGAATGTAGGACGTACAATAGTTCAATAAACAAGACGTTAATACATAGTAACATTTTAGACAATATTGTCAGTCTGCATTTGCTCTGCCAATGAAAATAGTTCTAAATCCACAGTAAAACATCTGCAATATACAGTATTTCTGTTTCATTCATGAATCATCTTTCTTAAACAAATCAGTTGAGTTAATGATTCAGTGACTCACTCATTTCAATAAGTGAATTATTCAATGGCTCAATCATAAAGACAGTCATTTGTTTCATTGATAAATGAATATGATCTTTTGAACGAATGAGTTGAATGAATGATTCAATGACTGATCATAAAGACAGTCATTTTTATTTGTAAGGCTGCAACCTGCAATAAAAAGTCACTATAACCCCCCTATAACTAAAGCACGGACTGGCTAACAATGGCCTTAATTAACAAATTTATTAACAAACATAAATTTAAAATAAATAAATAAAAGCTACACACACACACACATACACACACACAAGCTTCCATAAAAGCTAAATTTAAGTAGAACAATTCTATATAACCCATTAAAATGTAATGATGATGAATGAGAGACAAATATATATATATATATATATATATATATATATATATATATATATCTTAATATAGCTACCATTCTTTATAACTAATAATAACAAAGACAAAATGTTCTACATTAAATGTTAAATTTATAATATGCATAGTTGATTGCTAAATTTAGGGGCTATGTGCGCTATACAGACTGATTTACAACACGTGAATTCAATTATTTATCCCCAAAGAAATAAAAGTGAAAAGGTCTCGGAGAGGTGTTTACAAATAACAATGGAAATGAAAGCACATGGAGTTGGCAGAGTGCGAGGGTCGTGGCGGGATGCGGATCTGTCACTCATGGTGCACTTCGGTGTCGGACAAACAAAAGAAGTGAGGAATATGTTAAGCGTTTAACGGCAGCGGTCACGGTGATGATGAGGCCAGCAGCAGTGATCGCGGCCGCGCCTCCTGTTTCTCACGCTCCGTGTGTCTGCTGGGCGGCGATCAAACGGGCAGAGCAGCGCTTTTCACGAGCGGAGATAGCTACTAGACGAATCATGTCATTTATTTAATTTTTTTGTCATAAGGTATCCTATTACTCCATTAATATATACTAGCATATATACTGTATATCAAGCGCTCCCTGAACGCAGTCTCTGGCTTACTGCCAGTCAAGCGCAAGCACGCTGCACCCGTGATAACGACCCTGATCTGATCATAAAGTCTTTCCGAGTCACAGGACTCAAGTCCAAGTCAAGTCTCGAGTCATTGCTGTCAAAGTCTAAGTCGAGTCTCAAGTCTTCTTCAGTTATGTCGAGTCGAGTCGAGTCGCAAGTCATCAAATTTGGGACTGAGTCTGAGTCAAGTCTCGAGTCATGTGACTCGAGTCCACGCCCCTGGTAAATGCATAGAGTTCAGTTTTTGGACAGTCCTCTGTTGGATCATTCCTCTGTTTTGAATTAAGTCTCTACTCCAAAAGTAATGTTGATGAGAAATTGAGTGACCTGTTTGCTCTGATGACCCTGGATCTGCGCTTGGGTTACATCTGAGCTGAAAAAGAGAAGCATGTGTGAGTTTTCATGCAAAAGAAACATTAGAGAGGAGACAGGCACGGCAAAAACATAGCGGAAAATTACAATTGTCAAAGGTACTGAGATTTTAGACAAGACAATGGGAAAGTGGAAATAACTGTTGTATTTTCAACACTCACATCTGGGCCGTGTTAGATCTTCAAGGCCAGAGTTTTGGATTCAAAAACATTAAAAGTTCAAATAAACAGTCACGTCCAGTATTTTAAGTGCCATTATAGCATTTAAGAGAGCGTTGTCTACGTTGTCTTTGTCTAGCACATCTTTTCAAAGGGTGCTGGTTCAGATAATAACTCTGATTGGGGGAAATAATGTTTCCCATGTGGCAGCTGCTTCTGAAGCAGTTCATGTACGTATGCTGGAGCTCAATTCTGAGAAAGACCCGGATGTGTGCGAGAAGTCAGTAATCATGTTCTGCTCTGGAATCGCTCTTCTCTTCATTGCCTTTGTGTTCTCTCTCTTCATGGTTTTAACAGATTTCTCTCATCCCCTGTGGAGGGAGTTTATCGAGTCTCTGTTGACTTGTGTGGAGAATCGGCCGTGGTTATAAACTACAGGACCACAATGGTTTCAGTAAACTACTTTTAAACGTTTGACAAGATACAAGCTACTGTTATGGAGCTGCATTTTAAAAACTACAGTTGCACTACTCTATATATACTGTGTGTGTGTGTGTGTGTGTGTGTGTGTGTGTGTGTGTGTGTGTGTGCGCGCATTTTTGTGAAAAGTCAGGACATAGATGTGTATAATAACAAAGGTATGACAGGTATTACAAGGAGAAGGTGACATCTCAGGACATTGACCCATGTCCCCACTTTTCAAAACGCTTATAAATCACTCAGAATGAGGTTTTTTGAGGAAAGTTGAAATGCACAGTCTCCTGTAAGGGGTAGGTTTAGGTGTAGGGTTGGTGTAGGACAATAGCACATACAGTAAGTACAGTATAACAACCATTACGCCTATGGAGAGTCCCCACTTTTCACAAAAACGAACATGCGTGTGTGTGTGTGTGTGTGTGTGTGTGTGTGTGAGTGAGTGTGTGTGTGTAAAACCCACAACAAATTCAATATGTTAAAGAAAAGACCAGAGCATAAACTAAGCAATATTACAGAGAGGTTGCTGTAGAATTAAGCAGGTAGGGCATACAATAGTTTAATATACAAGAATTCAGAATATCTTGTTTTGTTTTAATATTGTCACAATATCCAATTATTATTAATATTTAACTTAAACTGGAAAGGTTTCTGTGACATCTCGCAAAATCTCGGCTAAAAGTCTCAGGATTTATTTCCAGAACATGATGGGTGGTATTTGTGAGTGGTATTCGAGATATTTGCTGTTGGAATATTGATATATTGAGGTATTTGAGAGTAGATTTAGTGTGCATTAAGGGCATTGCGCTTTGGTGTTTTTAAGAGCTGGGACAGTCTGTGCCAAGACCATAAGTGTGAGTATTTGGACAGGCCCAGTGTTTTAAAACAAACAGGTTCAGTGATTGATTCAGCGACTCACTCACTCATTTAGCTCTGAATGAAACAGCATTTTAGAACAAATAGGTATAGTGATTAATTCAACAAAGGCAGTTATTTTGGGCCAGGTGCATAAACTTAGACAGTGTCTTAAGTGTCTAGCAGTAAGCCAAAGGGTAATCTGTATTATTTTTGGATTCAACTTTGGATCAGACTAATCTACACTTTTACATAACTGAATTATTTTTTTTTTTAAAAAGACTAGTCTTAAAGAAAAAAATTAGATGATAAACCTTCTATGCAACTGGCTCTTCATTTAAATTTGGCAGATGCTTTTATTTAAAGTGACTTACATTGTTTTATCAGTTCATACATTCCCTGGAAATCGAACCCACAATTATGGCATCGCTAATGCCATGATCTGCTGTTGAGCTACAAGAATATGATCATTTGTTTCACTCACAAATAAATCAGCGCTTTTGGTTGAATGCATGATTCGCTGACTCACTCATTAACGCCACCTACTGGTGTAAAGTTGTAACAACAGCCTCTAGACTCTATAAACTACAGTCACACTACACTGCAAAAGTACAGTAGTGGCTTTAGCCATGTTCTTAAATCTTCTACGATTAATAAACAAAAAATAAAATAAAAATGTGGTTCATATATCCACCGGCCGGACATTTCTCCACTTCACTGGAGAAAGTGTAACTGTTACACTCTTTCTCCAGTGTAATCTCATTCAGATTTCTTAAGAAGATTAAATCATGTGCAAATACCAAAGATCACTGGGATATGAGTGAAGGCTTGATTGCAGCCAAAGGCAGCTGGGACGCTAGTAGTCACGGGCCCCGACAGACGCATATGGGGCCCCGAATGCAGAACAGGTGCCTGTGATTAGAGCGTTCGATTACATCATCCCAGTCCATCCAGACGTACACAAACACGCTGACAACACACAAGCTGACTTGGCATCGAGTGGATGGGGGGGGATCCAAGAAAAGCAAAGCGGGCACACGAGAGGGCCGGGGCTTTTGTGTTTGCGGAGTGTCATACTTGATCACAGGAGAAACCTCTAACAGGCCCCGCCGCAGCTTTGAAGCTCGGGAAAGACCGCCTCTGTGGCTACCTCTGATGTCAGATCCAATATTCTGATTGCGAGCTATTTCCTGGATTAAGATTGTGTTTGTCGGGCAAGAAAGCAACCGTCCTCGGATTGTATATCAGAGAGCAGACGTCCTAATTACAACATCCCACTTCGCTTAGCGGCCTTGAAATGGATGGAGCTTTCTTATCCAGCGGCTGGATAAAATGAGTATTACGGTAACACAAACACAGGATCACCGCAGGAAAGCGATGCCAGTTATTTCCGGATGGTACAAGGTCAAGGCTGATTTTTAACAGGGTTTAATGTATTTGTGACACATTACATAACACTGATCTGCAACATTTAAGGGCTTTATTCACCTGAACCTGTCATCATTTACTAACTGGTATTTATAAAGGCAAAAACGGATGTTCTTGTGTATACGCCAGCTGAAGAGTCACAATATGCATTGCAGCTACTATGTGATAATTACTGTATGTCACTGAAATGTATTAATTATATATGATTTCCTGAAAAATTTATAAAAACAAATATGGAGTTGATGCACGTGTTCACATTGCACTTTTAAGATGAACTGCAATTTAGGAATTTAGGATCATCATCATTTAGGATAATTCTACGCACAGCTTTACAAGAGAAGCCACAAGTCTTCTGAAGTCATTTGATGCGTAGTTTGAAGAAATAGACCTAATTGCAGATGTTATTCACTGATAACATCTGACAACCCAGTTGTCTTCAAAAGTCAAACAGTGCATATGGACCACATCCCTTTAGATGAAACATCCCAACTTCAGTGTGATTCCAGCACAACCAAAGACATCAAATCAGGAGATATATAGAGAAGTCCTTATAGAAGAACCTCATCATGCACCATTGCATTAAATGCATTTCCACATGTTGATGAGACAGATACATACAGTACATACAATTGGTACAGTGTTTACCCCGAATTTAAAATTCTGTCATCATTTCTTCCCTCTCATGTCATTCTCCTATGATTTTATTTCTTCTGCACAGCACAAAATGATAAATATATGTTGTAAACAGTGAAGCTCAATGAAATCTTCAACCTTCATAAAACAAAAATTTCAGGGGCAAGAAACATTTGACTTTTTATTCTACTTTTAGGCTAAATGTAAATGTAGATGAAATCTCCTACTGGGCATCAAAACTAGATTTATAATGTTTGTAATATGTTTAATTATTTCTATATAATATTGTAATATTGCAATTTATTAATTTTTTTTTTTTTTTTTTGGAACATTGTAAAGTTCCTTGCTGATTTTTATTCAAATGTGACAGGCAACAAATAAAGATTTTCTTCTTAAACATAAATATATATATGGAGGGCAAATATATATTTTTAAATGTTTTTTAAAATTATATTTTTATTTTTAATTCCTATGTTTTGACATACCTATGTTTTTAATGTATTAATGCGTTTTCAAAAATATGTAAAAATGTATTGGTAGAAAATACACTCTTAAAAATAAAGGTCCTTTACTGGCATTGATGGTTCCATGAAGAACCTTTCCATTAGTCAAAAAGGTTCTTTCTAGAAGAAAAGGTTCTTTAGATTAATCAAATATTCTTCAAACTTATAAAATAATGGTTTTTTTTTAGTACTGTTCACTGAGAGATTCTTTGAGGAACCCGAAATGGTTCTTCACAAATAGGTTCAAAAAGCAGGGTTTGCAGCAATAAGAACCATTTTTGGTTCCCCAAAGAACCTTTGAGTGAATAGTTCTTTAAAAACATTATATTCTTAATGTGAAGAATATTTTATTTATTTATTGCCAAACACCTTAGTTGTTTGGAATTTGCTTTGGTGAGCACATCAACAATAATAGCAAACATTAAAATACAAACATAAATACATACACATACACAGCTATATACGAAGAGTTCAGATGCAAAAGCCTCTCAGTGCCATCTGAAATTTTCTTCTAAAATTAGCATTTTTATCAGGCTGCTATGTTTAGGTTCAGTAATTTTACTCTAATGGCAATATATAGGTCATTTTCTGTGCAATTAAAGTGAAATAACTGAACATAAATATAGGAGCCTGATAAAAATGCTCATTTTAGAAGAAAATTTCAGACGGCACTTAGAGGCGTTTGAATCTGAACTCTTCATATATCCTATCAATTATAAGGAGTGAAATACAGATGCATAGACACCAGAGGAATTAAGAGCATGAACAATCCTACAATAAGTGTTGTTCAAAAAACGTGTAGACTTAGTTTTAATTGCTCTAAGGTGTCTGCTTAAAGGAAGAGGCGTAAAGAGGTGTCTGGCTGGATGTAAGGGATCTTTCAGGATTGTTAAACCTTTTTTCTGCAAACGTGAGACATGGATCTCATCAATAGTGGGAAGATCACAACCAATAATTTTCGAAGCAACCCGAGTTATGTTATTAATCTGACTTCTCTGTTGAGCTGTGGAGCTACCAAACCACACTATAAGTGAAAAAGTCAGCATGCTTTCAATGACAGCTCTATAAAAACTGAACATACCAACTTTAGATACGCCAAACTTTTTAAGCTGTCTTAAGAAAAAAAGCCTTTGATGAGTTTTTTTGATAATGCCTCTTAGGTTGTCGTCCCACTTTAACGTTGCAGAGATGGTAGTCCCGTGAAACTTAA
This sequence comes from Onychostoma macrolepis, assembly GCF_012432095.1. Taxonomy (NCBI): domain Eukaryota; kingdom Metazoa; phylum Chordata; class Actinopteri; order Cypriniformes; family Cyprinidae; genus Onychostoma; species Onychostoma macrolepis. Next base: position 31,365,631 of record NC_081171.1, on the reverse strand, counting down.
AACATTGAACATTTTCAATGTCCTGACCATTAATAGTCAATGGCAAAACGGCATTTGTCCTCCGTCTGAAATCAAACACCATTTCCTTTGTTTTTAGGACATTCAACTTCAAATTATGAGTGCAACTCCATTCAAACAGTCCTTCTATAGTCCGATTCCTTATTATTTGTTATTAAACCAATCAATGTAGTGTCATCTGCAAACTTAAAAATGTGCACTGATTTACAATGTGAAACACAATCATTAGTGTATACAGAGTACAATAATGGTGACAGTACACATCCTTGTGGAGCCCCACACAGATTGTCTTGAGACTTGAAAGTGTATTATTAATTTTAACTACTTGCGTTCTGTTCTGCAAAAAATCCAAAATCCAAAAAGCAAGGGAGTGTTGAATCCCCGATTGCTTTAACTTATCAAAAAGTTTAACTGGAATAATTGTATTAAATGCCAATTTATAGTCCACAAAAAGGACTCTGACATAAGTATTGGGGGCTTCAAGGTGTCGCAGAATTGAATGGATACACAGAGCCACAGCATTTTATTAATCTAAAGAACCTTTTTCCACTAAAGAACCGTTTGCCCAATGGATATGTTCCGTGGATGTTAAAGGTTCTTCATGGAACCATCGATGCCAATAAAGAACCTTTTTAACAGTGTATATTTACATATATATATTTGGATATATACACACATATATATATATATATATATATATATAATGTATTATTGAATTAGGTAACAATTCTAAACATTTCAGATTATTGTTTATTGAGATACATTGCGACGGGTGAATGTTTTAAAATGTAACAGCTGCTTTTCCAGTAAAGATCCAAAGTAAGTGCAGTGCATTGTGAGTGCAGCGTCCTGCCTAGTGTTTGAGGGCAAGATCCTGAGAGAAAGCGTGGAGAACACGGCCTGCCAAACGCTCAGGCTTTACTGCACCATGAGGATCTGTAAAGCAGAAGATGTACGACATCTGAACAGACAGATCTGCTGCGTGTTTGCGGCCGCAGGAAGAATTATGAGCTGAACTGATTCCTTCTGAAAGTCACAATCTGGATTTTGTGGTACTTTTGAGGCTGGGCAGACATCTGCCTTAAGTGCGGCTACAAATGCGCTCTCATTGCAGAGGAAATACTTGTCAGATGATGTAAATAGACTCGCAGTTATGACTCAATCATACTGTAAATCTGCAGGAAGCTGAAGTTATTCCTCGGAGAGTTCAGTCCGTCCTGGAGCTTGGAATGTGCTGCCATCAGGACGCCGCGCTTTTCCTCACAGAAGAGCCTAAATCAGGCCGTAATTCACAGCAGACACGCTTTTGGACATCTGTCGTGAGATGTAAAGAAGTGAATTGAAAAAGGCAAATAATAACTTTGTCAGGTCAGCGTGTATGATGGTGAAAATACTTCTATAAAACTGCGAAATTGCTCAAAGTGTAATTTAAGGAGCAATTTGTCCCTGCAACAAGACGAGCATGTCACCGCAAACAGAAGCTGTTTTGTTGTCCTCTTAAAAGAAGATGAATAGATGTGGAGCGCGGCGTCTGTGTGCTAAACCTTGACTGCCGCGACTCTGGACGTCTGTGTCATAATTTCACGGCTTCTTATTAAGTGCAAAGTTTTTGTGTCCTTGTGCGACTAAGATGAGTTTGTGTGTGTGTAAATCAGCTTTGAGATGCCCACAGTCTTTATAGAAAAGACCAAAGACGTCATTCAGTGCATCTGCGCTCCTATACACAGTGTTATTATCACTGACATGTAGCTTTTGTTGAAGGACAAATTTGGCCAGAAATGAAAATCTGCTGAAGATGTGTTCACCATCAGTTCATCTGAGATTAGGATGAGTGTGTTTCTTCATCAGGTTTGTAGAAATGTGTCTCTGCATCAGTGTCTCAGCAGTGGATGCTCTGCAGTGAATGGGTGCCGTCAGAATGAGAGTCCAAACAGCTGATAAAAACATCACAATAATCCACACCACTCCAGTCCATCAGTTAACATCTGGAGAAGACAAAAGCTGAAACTAATCCAGCATTAAGACGTTTTTAATGTCTAAAATATGAGTTCGTAATAACGCTTCCTCCAGTGAACAAGTGTTCTGGTGTGAATCAGGAGAGAAATCTGCAGATCAAGCAGCGTTTACAAGACAAAACAGCTCTAAACAAATATGTGGCTGGATTTTGATGCGGGAGACAACAGCAGATGCACTTTTTAAAAACATCTTAATGCTGGATTAGTTTGAGCTTTTGTCTTCTCCAGATGTTAACTGATGGACTGGAGTGGTGTGGATTATTGTGATGTTTTTATCAGACTCTCATTCTGACGGCACCCATTCACTGCAGAGCATCCATTGCTGAGACACTGATGCAGAGACACATTTCTACAAATCTGATGAAGAAACACACTCTTGGATCTATATCTTGGATGGTTTGTAGCACATTTTCAGCACATTTTCATTTCTGGATGAACTGTTCATTTAAAAACTGAAAAACAGTCTAGCTTTTGGGATCATTCCTTCAGCAAACTTCTGCTTGTGAATGCTGTATAGTAAATATTTTCTAAATCTCCTTTTGGACAAACCCAGTCTCACTTTAATTGTGCCGGATGGGTTTCACAAGGCACACGGTGAAATAAACAACTAGCGTACAGTAGCAGACGTGAGAAAGCAGAGGGCTGGGAAGATATCTCTGTCAGTTGTGTAAATTCAGAGGGAACGCGTTGCCTTTGGCCAGCTCAGGGGCACGAGGTGAGGAGAGCAACACAACCCCAACATCAACACACAGCAAACACAGCATGAAAGGTGTTTGTGTCGGAGTGCGATTCTCCCTCAGAGCAAAACATCACCAGACTCCAGCATCATCATCATCACGGTCAAAGCAGCTTCATCCACGATCATGCTGTGAGATCTCACTCATTTAAAACTAGCTACTTTATTCTCATATGAGTAGGCCAATGGTCTCTTTTGACCTCTGGTTTGATTATGTGCATCTGCATCATTTCCCACATGAAAAAAATACTATAGTGTTTTTGAACCATGCTAAAGTAAAGTGTATTGTACTGTAGCTATATTACAACACTTTGTTAATGTACTGCAGTATTAACTATAGAGAACTGATGAACTGTAATAAATGCTGCAGTAAACTGTAGTGTATTGTAGTATAATATACCCTAGTTACATTATAAAACCTAGTACAGTATTGGGTAAAGTAATTTGTTTATATTACTATAGTCGTTATATTACTACAGCAACTATAGAATTACCACAACAAATTAATTCAAGTACTTTACTATAGTATGGTTGAAAAACACTATTTACTATACTATAAATATAAATGACTATAATATTTTTTCATGTGGGTTAGTCTCATCGTTACAGTCTGATCAATCTTTTATTATGCACACATGAAACACTACACATGTAACTGACTTTCCTTTAATATCTTATACGCAACTCATTTTTATTGAGAACTTAAGTCCAAAAATGCATAAAAACACATTTTACTTATTTTATTTACATAAACTGAATCAATACAATTAATAAACAATGGCATAGGCTTACATTATTTAAAAAATAACTAAGCAGAGACACTGTCTCAGTGGTTCTCTTGTTTTTTTTTTTTTTTGTAATTTGACAAAATCTGAATAATTTACAAAAATGGGTTGTATGAACACTGTAAGACGATTTTTCTTCTAATAAAAAACAAAGAATAGCTACTAGAGTATGTTATGTTACAAGAAAATACCTTCCCAGTCATTCTACTTCAAAACTGTCACATTTAATTCAATATGTTGTTTATTTGTGTAATTTACTAGCAATTAATGAGGGAAAATTGTTTCAAAGCCATTTTTAAGTGAATGAATAAAGCTCTTCATTCAGTATGCAGCAGTGTGCTTGATTTTAGTTAACTGCGTTCATATAACAGCATGTGCTGCACTATAACAGATATTTAAGCAGAGTAGCCCGCGTGATGTTTGACAGGAGAGTTTTGTTTAGCGCTCAGTCAGAGCATTTCGCGCAGGCGGATCATCAGGCAGCCTCCTGTAGGGGTCCTTCAGAACCCGGAAGCGCGCCAGTGTTTACAGCCGAGTGGAAGAAACACGTGTGTGATGATCAGCAGCACAGACTGCGGTCACTGCGTTTGAGTGTGTGTGTGTGTGTGTGTGTGTGTGAGAGAGCAGCTGTGAAATAAACATCATGAGAGTTGTCGCGCTGATCAGGTAACATGACTGTGTTTATAACGACACTTGAATACGACGTAGACAGTTGTGCAGATATTGGAGCTGGTCAGTGATTGTTGTGTGTGTGTGTTTCAGTGGCGGTAAGGACAGCTGTTATAACATGCTGCAGTGTGTGTCTGCTGGTCACTCTATCGTGGCTCTCGCGAACCTCATGCCTCACACACATGGTGAGATCATAATTAGCACATAATAATAACAACACATGATCTGTTATTTCTTTTATTTGCCAGTGGAAGTGAGTGTCCTGCAGTATGACATGCGATAACTTCATCAAAAACTAGTTTTTAATCTCCTCCGGTAAAAACTGACCAGTTATTGACCCCAAAACTTTTGAATGGTTGTGTATAATGTGACACAAGGTTTCTATTACAAATAAATGCTGTTCTTTTAAACTTTTTATTCATCTGTGAATCCTGAAAAATAAAATATATCACGTTTTCCACAAAAATATTGTGCAGCACAACTGTGTTCAACATTGATAATAATCAGAAATGTTTGTTGAGCAGCAAATCAGCATATTATTATGATTTCTGAAGATCATGTGACACTGAAGACTGCAGTAATGATGCTGAAAATACAGCTGCGCATCACAGAAATAAATTACAGTTTAACACAGATTCACACAGAAAACAGCTGTTTTACACTGTAATAATATTAACTGTTTTTACCGTTGTGTCTCGCAATTCAGACTTTTTTCTCTTTTTTGATTATTTTTGTATACATTAATATGTTTAAAAAATGAATATCCACGTGACTTGTGTGAAGTCAGTGATTGTTCTGATGTTTTTCCAGTAACACATGCATTGTGTGTCAGTTCCAGATGAGCTGGACAGTTACATGTATCAGGCGGTGGGTCATCAGGCCGTCGATCTGTACGCCGAGGCCATGGATGTTCCCCTGTACAGGCGCACTATTGAGGGCTCCAGTCTGCACACGGAAGAGAATACAGCCAGACTGAAGGAGACGAGGTGGAGGATCTCTACCAGCTGCTCAAGCTTGTCAAGGTACACCAGTGTCTCGCTGTTAAATCAGGCATCGCTAGCGCTAGCACTCATACTGATCACACCTCCAGTGCTAAACATAACCAGAGAACCGCACTGCTGTAATGTCCAGCACGAATCATAAAACCCCTTGCAGTGGGTGCAATATGTGACCGTCCTGTTGAAGGATGTTTTGTAGCACGTCTGGCTCCTGACGATATATTGAGGTCTTATGAAGCGAAACGATCAGTCTGTGCAAGAAACTGAACAGTATTTATAGGTTACCACTGCATCTGTCTGAAAAAAAAAGTGATTGATTTATAGTTGATTTATAGTTATTTTCAAAGGTTTCTATTACAAATAAATGCTGTTCTTTTAAACTTTTTATTCATCTGTGAATCCTGAAAAATAAAATATATCACGTTTTCCACAAAAATATTGTGCAGCACAACTGTGTTCAACATTGATAATAATCAGAAATGTTTGTTGAGCAGCAAATCAGCATATTATTATGATTTCTGAAGATCATGTGACACTGAAGACTGCAGTAATGATGCTGAAAATACAGCTGCGCATCACAGAAATAAATTACAGTTTAACACAGATTCACACAGAAAACAGCTGTTTTACACTGTAATAATATTAACTGTTTTTACCGTTGTGTCTCGCAATTCAGACTTTTTTCTCTTTTTTGATTATTTTTGTATACATTAATATGTTTAAAAAATGAATATCCACGTGACTTGTGTGAAGTCAGTGATTGTTCTGATGTTTTTCCAGTAACACATGCATTGTGTGTCAGTTCCAGATGAGCTGGACAGTTACATGTATCAGACGGTGGGTCATCAGGCCGTCGATCTGTACGCCGAGGCCATGGATGTTCCCCTGTACAGGCGCACTATTGAGGGCTCCAGTCTGCACACGGGAAGAGAATACAGCCAGACTGAAGGAGACGAGGTGGAGGATCTCTACCAGCTGCTCAAGCTTGTCAAGGTACACCAGTGTCTCGCTGTTAAATCAGGCATCGCTAGCGCTAGCACTCATACTGATCACACCTCCAGTGCTAAACATAACCAGAGAACCGCACTGCTGTAATGTCCAGCACGAATCATAAAACCCCTTGCAGTGGGTGCAATATGTGACCGTCCTGTTGAAGGATGTTTTGTAGCACGTTTGGCTCCTGACGATATATTGAGGTCTTATGAAGCGAAACGATCAGTCTGTGCAAGAAACTGAACAGTATTTATAGGTTACCACTGCATCTGTCTGAAAAAAAAAAAGTGATTGATTTATAGTTGATTTATAGTTATTTTCAAAGCTTTCAATGTACTCTCATTATAAAAGAACTTCATTGTTGTTTATTTAATTTCTTTATTTAAAAGAATTAACCAAAATTAAAAATAATTATTTTCTGCACAGGAGAGACTTGGTGTTGTTTCGAAACAAAAGGAAATATATCGGTATCGGCAAAAATGAATTGGAAAAATATCGGATATTGGCAAAGATACAATATTGTGCATCCCTGCTCCAGACCATTGCCTGAGGCTCTGGATTACAGATAATAATGCTGTAAATAAAGTTCAGTTTTTTGCACAGACCGATCGCTTCACACAAGACCTCAATATATCGTCAGGAGCCACGGGATTAATTTTGTGTTGCCTGATGTACTTTTTGACTCTCAAAGTGCTGGTAGCCAGTGACTCCCGTGTCTGTCTGTTAGCTGCTGAGATCAGACGCCTGATGCCGCTCGCATCACTTCCTGTTGATGAGGGGAAATGAACAGAACGGCTTCAGGAGAGAGATTTCAGAGTCCCACATGTGTGTGTGAAGCCAGACAGCAGCATTTCCCCTTATTTTCTCACAAGAGTGCTGTCAAATATAAAGGGCTTGTTGTTTTGGGCTGGAGAAGGTTAGACTGGGAATTACAGGGAATTTAACGATTCTGGTTCTGATTTCAGACTCCTTTAGTTGTTTTGAGGCAGCAGAACTCAGTCATCGATTCTGACTATATAGCGCACTAAACAACACGCATCTTAAAGCGCTCATATCATGAGGAATCACAGTGTGAACTTTCAGCAACATCAAAAATGGAATGGAAATCAGTGCTGACTAAAACTGTTTGATTACCAGTGTTATTGAAAATGTCTTCCACTCTACAGGACCCTATGAAATCCATTTTATTTGTTCCCAGTTTTTTCTTGTTTTTAATTTTTCTTAATTCCTGAATTCAAACAACCAAAAAGCATGTGCAATTAATTGAAATCGTGAAACTATATATTTTAACAAAAGTATATTAAAAGTTTAACAAAAATAAATTTTTTAGGCCTCTTTTAAATGTTTTATTTTTTCCCAAATTCCATTTTAATGGTTAAAATAATTTTAATAATCAAAAAGCATGTCTAATCAATTGAATTCATACAACTATAACAACTTAATATTTTATTAATTTATACATAAAACGTAATTTTTAAAGAAATTCTGTATTGTCTGTTGTAATTATTCTGAATTTATGATTTAATACAAATTTATTATGAAAACAGTGGTAATCAAACATAAGCACAACACATTTAAAATTGAATTACATTAATTAAATGTAACATTTTTTAATTAAATTAAAATTTAATCGAATAAAATTTTTTATTCCTTTTATTTTTTTGGAAAAGTACTGCACAACAGAGCTTTTCAATTAAAATGTGGAAGAACAATTATATGATAGCCCTTAAAGTATGAGTAGTAGTTGTAGTAATAATAATAATAATAATAATAATAATTATTATTATTATTATTATTTTGAGAAGTACATTCTGCTGTACAATAGTAATATGTTTCTGTCACAGTTTCTTCAATTAAACTTTTATTTTGATGGGTTTTAGTGAAGAGCTTTGAGTTTTTTTACCCATAGTTTTTTTTTAGGGATGCATCGATCCGATTACTCAGTATCGGTATCGGCTCCGATACGGCCATTTTCTGCCGGATCAGGTATCGGTCAGACGAGACCGATCTAAATCCGATATTTGCGTATACTATTCCGTGTTATTGTTAAGCCCCATAAAAGGCACAAAAACACTATAAAGCACCATAAGGTTTCCGTGCACTGTATTTCAAGTATTCTGAATCCATTCCATAGTTTAATGTGAGGTACAGATGAATATTTAAGTCGAGTTCATGTAAACTCACTACACATTAATATCTCTTCTCTTTGTGCTTTGAACTTCTCTATGTGGAGCGCTGTGTGCTGTGACTCCGTGTCGCTTCAAGAGCATCATTCAGCACACGGGATGCACATAAGAGCTTTGTGCCGCTCTATTGATAGTTTTCACGTGACGTCACACCCTTACAGGAACACCCACCTGGAGGGCAAAATGAAGCTTTGCTCCACTGACCGCCAGCTATTTTTACGCAGTTTTCATTAAGTAGTAATGTAGTAAAACGCAGATATTAAAAGGCGAAATTCAGTAAACACCTTATTGATGATGTATATTTTGTACAGGAGAGCAGATGAAGCCACAATATAAATGCAATGTGCAAAGTTTCACGTTAAGTGGTTTCCCATAGAAAACCATTATAAGGAAAACACTGAACCGTCAAGCAGATTGCGTTCATATTCCGGCCTCATCTGCTTGCCTGTGTAAACTACGCGTCATTAATATGGTGAATACTGAATTTGATATTTTAATATTACCGTTTTAAATATATTAAGGCACTTTAAGTGTTTTTACAACATTTCGTTTAATGATTTAAATATTGCCGCGGGTGTCTAATATGGATTGCAAATGGCCAAAACTTGCATTTTGTTCACATACAGTGGGGCAAAAAGTATTTAGTCAGCCACCAATTGTGCAAGTTCTCCCACTTAAAAAGATGAGAGAGGCCTGTAATTTTCATCATAGGTATACCTCAACTATGAGAATTTATTGGCAAATTATGGTGGAAAATAAGTATTTGGTCACCTACAAAATTTCATCTCAATACTTTGTTATATACCCTTTGAAGTTACAGGTCTGTGAGAGCCAGAAATCTTGCTTGTTTGTAGGTGAGCAAATACTTATTTTACCAAGGAATTTACCAATTAATTCTTTAAAAATCCTACAATGTGATTTTCTGGATTTTTTTTCTCATTTTGTCTCTCATAGTTGAGGTATACCTATGATGAAAATTACAGGCCTCTCTCATCTTTTTAAGTGGGAGAACTTGCACAATTGGTGGCTGACTAAATACTTTTTGCCCCACTGTACCTTTGTTTTATTATTTTGAGAAGTGATCTAAATATTTGTGGCTGTGAAACAGATGGAAAATTGACAGGCTTGCCCTGCAGTTCTATGGATGTTTTTCTTATTATAATACTTTTGCGCAATGAAAGATTATTAATAGTCTTTCTTGTTCTGTCCTGTCTATCATATGTTGCTGCCTCCATTACTGTGCTATACATTTAAAAGAAATGTCTTTTAATTTTATAGTACGTATAAATACATTTACTTGTTTTTCATGAATGTATTTTACAACAATACAAAGAGCAATGTGTAACATTTTACCAGATTTAGTCCTTCACTTATTCATTTTTATTTGTTCCCCACTAAATAATGTTATTTCACTAAATGATTAGATTTTATATAATTGTGCACTCATGATTTTTCTAGAATAACCTCTGCTGCTGAATTATCCACTAACCTAGTTTATAATAGTATTTTTGTCATAGATTATGATTATATATTTTTTCATTTATTTTTCTTTAAAATGAAGTTGTCAATATTTAGTAGATTGTGTTTAACACACAAAACAGTGATGATCAGGTCAACACACTGAGGTATAGAAATTCTACATTGAGTATATATAAAAAAAAAAAAGGTATCGGTATCGGCCGATATTCAGAATTTTTGGTATCGGATTTGGAAAAAATGGTATCGGTGCATCCCTAGTTTTTATCAGATGAAACGGTGAGAGTTTGTGAAGTGACTCTCAGAGAAGCCTATTATACTGTAAATGGCTTTATGCGAGTAAATGATCTCATCCTCCACCCTTCGTCTCTAAACACCCCCGGGGTCAGAGGTCAGCAGGTCACAGGTTGTTTTATGAAGGTCTCAGTGCTCTGTGCTGCTGTAGAAGATCTGCCTCGTGTTGAAGGCTGACGTTTTAGAGTGGGTTATGATGACAGACGTCACGTTTGCATGTTGATTGCCACAGAAAACCCTCTGAGCTCCTCATTCAGTGCAGAAGGAGTGTTATTTGAGCTGCTGTAGTTGTAGGCAGATGAATCTGGGTTTGAGCTTGTTTCCACCTCGTAATGTTTACTAACAAAGTGACTTTATACACAACTTTTAAAAAAATAAGTTAATGCATTGAATTGATCAAAAGTGCTAATAAAGACATTTATAATGTTACAACAGATTTCTATTTCAGATCCTGAAAAATAAAATGCATCACGGTTTCCACAAAAATATTGTGCGGCACAACTGTGTTCAACATTGATAATAATCAGAAATGTTTCTTGAGCAGCAAATCAGCATATTAGAATGATTTCTGAAGATCATGTGACACTGAAGACTGGAGTAATGATGCTGAAAATACAGCTGCATCACAGAAATAAATTACAGTTTAACAGATAATCACACAGAAAACAGCTGCTTTAAATTGCAATAATATTTCACTGTTTTACTGTATTTTGATCAAATAAATGCAGCTTTAGTGGGCAGAAGAGACTTCTTTCAGAAACATTAAAAATCTTAATAATTCCATCTTTTAACCAGTATTGGTGTATGAACAGATGTGCTGTCAATGAAACTGTCATTTAAATGATCTGTAGACTTAAAAAAAAAAAAAAAAAAATTATATTGTTAGTTTTGCATCACATTCATCATACCATTAATCAAAGCAATAAATGCTATTATTTGTGCACAACCTAATTAATATTCACAAGGCTTCACGTTTTAAAACGTTTGATATCATTGAGGCTTGTTGATGTAATTTTTGCACAAACAAGGTTAGATTCATTCACACAGTCTTGTGTTAACATGCTTATTTGTTGATTTTGTCCTTTTCCATTGTTAATGTGATTTTTATTCTTATTATCAACATTATTGGACATATAGCATCGATGCATCTGGTAAAGCTTTAAGCTTCTCAAGTCTTTTCTTTTCCAGACATCACAGCCCAAGCTTCCAGCATCAGATCATAGGGAATGATGAATAAAAAGAGAAATCTTCATTTTGATAATGACAAAATTAGCAAATAGAAAGATTCTTTGTCTGGCCGAATGATTTCAGGATATCAGAAAGTTATTTTTTCTTGCATTTTGTAAAAGAGTGTGTGTCAGAAGACTGAGGTTTGATTTGGGTGTCAGGAATAGTGCGATAATGAGCTGTTAAATCTCTCGTAGCGCGGCGAGAGCGCTTTAGCATCAGAAGTGTGTTCTGTTTGGGAAGTGTGATGTTTTAAAAGATTCATCCAGCACTTTGACTTAATTAGATGTTATCTTTTGAGCAAATGACACTTGAACATAAAGGAGCGCTTGTGCTGTGTGTGTGAGTGTGTGTGTGTGTGTGTGATGGTGCAATAGTGCCATCTATAGCTGTACCTGCATGCAGCACATGTGAAGTTTCTCCTTCAGAAACCAGGAGAACGTTGTTTTCTTCAGTATTATAGTCAATAGAAGGGCTGTGTGTATGTATTGTGAGGATGTGCTGTAATTGTCTCAGGCTTTTGTGAGTGTACACTGCAAAAAAGGCTTATCTTACTTAGTATTTGTGTCTTGTTTTGTCTCAAAATATCTAACAATTCTTAAATTAAGATGCATTTACTAGATAAGCAAAATGACATAAGATATTTAGTCTTGTTCTTAGGGAGAAAAACTAAATGAAGTGCATGTTGCTTGAAACAAGTACAATTATCTGCCAGTTGGATATGTAAAATTATCTTGTTTTAAGAACATTTTATATCTAAATATCTCTTGTCGTTTTGCTTATTGTGCCATTTGTTCAGTCAAAATTTAGCTTTTTAATTCAAATATATTTTTTCATAAAATGCTTTCTGTTTCTCTCTCTAAGATGTTTTTGTTTACATGCTGCACGTTTATTTTACAGGCTTTAGCAATATTTCATAGGAGTGTAGTGATGCATCATCTCACGATATATTGCAGTACAAAATAAAAACAATATGTGTCATGCATAGTGACATTAGCATTTAAAGGTCACCAAAAATGAAAGTTTAGTTTGAATTTAGCTTCAAATATGGTGAACCCACAAAGTCACACAATTGAGCTTCAATGTTTAGTAATTATAATTAAATTAAAAATAAAATGCATAATAAAATACAGTAATTTAAACTTTTTAATTGTATGGGGAGTATTTTAGCACTAATCTTTATATATATTATATTATATATTATATAGCAATAACCCAGAAACATTTGAGATGTAATCGATTAGCACAAATCTTGTTTTATAGCACATCTCTGTATGGTGAAACCTCAGTATTTGTGATCTGGTTATTTTTAAGCTGAGGTGGGAAAATATGATTTCAAAAATTTCAGTGTTTTCAAATGAAAAGAAAAAATAATGCTGAAATTCTCATTAAATTTTCTTTCAAAGATGGCAGTGTTTATTAGTGGCCTCAATGTATGGAAATTAATGAACTGTTTTTGCATACTGACTATTTTTATTTATTGTTTTGGAAGAAATCCTTTTGTTTAGTTTTGTTTGGTTACAGCGATCAGCAGATATAATTCTGAGGGGTTTTGAGAATAATAGAACAGATGAAATCTTCACACATCAAAAACACAGCTTGTGTGCCAGCAGTCCTTTCAAGATCTGTGAAGAAAACAGTGAAGTTTAATGGCAGAAAACAGAAGACAAATATCGACGGCTCTGTTTGCAGCTCTGCTGTGAGACTGTGTGAAATATAATGATCTGTGAACAACAAAACATCACTCTCTTCTGCCTGTACTGTATGTGCACTGTACACACAACACATTCGCTACAGCAGGACATCAGACAGTACTTAAAACAATAATTACAGCGCTCTAATCTTAGTTGATTATTCTAAAAATAAATATAGAGTGCAACTACACGTACAAATACTCTTCTTTCTCTTACTATATATTTTTATATTTTCCACTTGCAATTTTAAAGTTATAGTACTTGTGTATTTTTTGTTATTTGTTGTTATAAGTTACATATCTATATAGTTTTTATTTCTCTACATTTCTTTTTGGTCTAGCTTGTCTTCTAATATAGCTTTCTAATAAACATCTTTATCTCACAATTGTGAGTTATAAACTTGTAATTCTGGGTTTGCATATCGCAATTTTGATTTCTTTCTTTCTTTTTTTTTTTTCTTTTTTCCAGAATTCTGAGTTTACACCTAACAATTCTTTTTTTCTGCCATAGAATATATATGTTTTTAAAATCCCTCAATTCTGCTTTGTTATCGCAGTTGTGAGTTCATATTTCACATTTAATAAATTGCAATTCTGAAAAAAGTACACATTTGCACATTTTTGCGAGTTTACGTCTCTATTCCTTGCATTTCAGTTTTGTTTTTTGTTTTTTTTGTAGTGGAAATAAGTTTCCTTTATTAAATTGTAAATCTTTCATCACATTTCCTTAATCTTTCATGTTGAAATTAACATTAACTATAATAAATGAAAGCTTAACTGATACTGTAAAGCATTACGTTCTGCAAGCATTACCCTGTTTTCCATTAAATATATATTATTGGTCTGTACTGCTTTAAATACAAGTAGACAACATTTTTATTCAGCATCCTCTCTTAAGAACTGGTTTAGTAAGAATTTACTAGAAATAGGTTTAGAATTTTTGTCATATGTGGTTGTGACCCTGGACCACAAAACCAGTCACAAGGGTCAATTTTTTTAAATTGAGATTTATACATCATCTGAAAGCTGAATAAATAATCTTTCCATTGATTTATGGTTTGTTAGGATCTGACAATATTTGTCTGAGATGCAACTATTTGAAAATCTGGAATCTGAGGGAGCAAAAAAACTAAATATTGAGAAAATCACCTTTAAAGTTGTCCAAATGAAGTTCTTAGCAATGCATATTACTAATCAAAAATTAAGTTTTGATATATTTACGGTAGGCAATTTACAAAACATCTTCATGGAACATGATCTTTACTTAATATCCTAATGATTTTTGGCATAAAAGAAAAATTGATAATTGTGACCCATACAATGCATTGCTGGCTATTGCTACAAATATACCTGTGCTGCTTATGACTGCTTCTGTGCTGCAGGGTCACATATGTAAATGTAAAATATCTTAATCTTAACTGCCGTGTTTTTCTTTTTGTTTGGCTTTATTTTCCTGTAACTATCGTATACTGCTGTGAAGAATTACTCTGTTTCTGTGCAGCCTTTGAGTCTGGCGTTTGAGACTGGAAGTGCGCATGAATAGTCATTGTGTTTGTGCAGGATGGGTATTTTCTCATGTCCTGAGATTCACCGAGCGCTCGATCACCTTCAGATGTTCAAGCGCTTGCTTCCGCCGGCGCGTGTCAGAATCACACAGCAATCAGAGGCGGAGCTAAGCTGCTCTTTAAGGATCCCCGCGGGCCCCGTGCTCCGGTATCGACAGCAGCAGACGAGCGTCCCGTGAGAGCGGGGTCCGACAGGCCCTCCAAACACACCTTTGTTTTCTCTCCTCCGCTCCAACTTTTATCCGGCGGCTTCAGAAGGCCGTGTCCGGCGAGCCGTGGGCGTCCAGGTGGATTTCTCCCGCCGCGAGGAACGGGGCTAAAATCAAACCGTCTCTGATTACTTCCACATTACTGCTGAAAAAGAACATAAAAAGAAATGGACACCTTTAAACCTGCTTAATACATAAATGATGACCCCTCGGGTCACTCCCAGGACGGCGGCGATCGATAGCGCAGCTAATAGAAGAGCGCTTTACCTGAGCGGGTTTGCAGCTGCAGAACGTCCTCATTAAATAACTCCAGCTCAAGCCACATTTATTTGATTACTGTCGACATGACATTTACATCACTGCGTCCTGCAGCAGGCTTCAGAAGTCAGCCTCGAATCAAACATTTGTTCTGCTTTTAGTATTTCCCTAGTTTTTGCATAGATAGTGCACGGGATTTGTTTTTGTGTTTTTAGTTTTTGACCTGGCTGGTCTTTGTTTCCAACGCACCTATCTATTGCCGTCAGGTTTGCGGAGGTTAATTGTTAATTGTATTTCCCTAGTAAAAAATAAGTATACTAAAATGTATTTGAAAGACATTTGTTTCATGCTAAGTATGCTACAAATACATGTGCATATTTATGTACTTAATAAAAACATGGTACATTTAAAGTCTGCTAAACTGGAACAACTAATGTTGTGCTTGATGCACTTTAATTGTGCTGAAGTCCAACTAAAGATACACTGAAGTGTATTTGATTGTGCTAAAGTGCAGCTATTGCAAGTATACTTCAGGTACACTTTAAATATCTTACATTTAAAGACTGATATTATTCAAAGATCATACGATCCTCATCAATAAAACACATTTTAGGCTTAATATTAATAAATGTGTATTGTGCACAAGTAGTACTCCAAATAAAGTTGAATTTATAATTTTTATATCAGTAAGTATCAAGCGATATGTCAGTAAATATATTAATATATATACTTAGTTTGAAATAAATGTATTTTAAATATATTACATTTTTACTAGGGTTTAAAGCAAAAACAAATAAAAATCTGTCATTATTTACTCAGCCTGTCGTTCCAAAACGATACCATTGAAGCGTCATTAATATTTTAAACTAGTTTTTATTTTTATATTTTTTGTTCTCATTGTAATATTACAGTTATAGTAATTAGATAGTGTTATTTATGTTTATTTTTTGTAAATATATCTTCATGAATTTGATAGTTTTTAAGTTATTTTAGTACTTTAACTTAACTAAAACTGAGAAATGTTGCCTTTCGAATGATAAAAATAAAATGTTTAAGTTTTAATGTATATCAATTAATTTTTATTTTATTTCAAGTAACAAAAATGTTTCTTTCTTTCTTTCTTTCTGGTTTTATTTTTAGTTGCAAACCTGTATGTTGTCATTTCCACAGAATCTTCATTCGGCTCTTTTCTGTCTGTATGGTTCATAGTGACCGTGAACGTCAAGCTCCAAATAAAACAAACCATCATATAATTCTGTGTGTGAGGAACAGAAGCTGATTATTCCCTGATAATCTGAAGCCCTCAGATCTTATTGTTCATTCTTCAGACACAGGTAGACATGTCCTGTTCAGTTATAATGTCTGTGAGATCCAGTGGTGTTCAGGGTGATATCTCTCTATATTTGTGGCATTGATGGGATTCCATCACTTCTCATGCTGTGATCTTTGGATTCATTTTTAGAGCACAATTACAGAAATCATGCTGTTTAAGGCTGCGCTAACATTCCTTTTAATGCAGGAGACCACAGGTGACTAAAAATTAACTAATAGACATCACCATACAAGTCCAGTTGATTAATCACAGTACAGCAGACAATCGTTTTGTATTACAAGTTTTCTGAAATTAGGTATGCACTAATTGGCATACATTTTCAACATAGAAATCAGAGATTGGGTAAAGCCAGATTCATAATTGTTGTTTGATTTTTATCAACATACTGTATTACACTTGAAAGTTTTTCCAGAGAGCATTTTTGAGTCAAATGTATAAATAATGTGTTTAATTGTGTTTTTAATACAGACACAAATAGATACACTGCAATAAAATAGACACTTACTTGTGTATTGTGTGTGTTTTCCTTCCACTAGTCTGAAAGAAGAGACATATTATGGAAGCAAAACAGACCAACTAACTAACTGAATTGTTAATCAGATCAAATTGTTGAGTCACATTTAATTGTTCTGAATTTGCTCTTAAAAAAAAAAAAAAAAAAAAAATTAATCAAAACCCAGTGAATTGAATTGATTCGTGCATGATGCACAGGCCTAACTGTTAACGAACAGTGACTTAATGTCATTCTCTTCTTGTGATTTCAGAAGAGGCTTGTATGTAATGCACAAGTCAGTTGAGTGTGCAGCGTGAAGATTCATCAGAAGTTCTTCTGTTTTTGTGGAACAAAATAACGGCACACTGGGTTTGATTTCATATTTACACGGCGTGAGGTTGCTGTTTGTTTGCCTCATGGGAACAGACTCAGATCATGTCAGATGTGTGTGTGTAAAGGCAGGACAAACACACACACAGTCCCAGTGCCAGATAAAGAGTGTAGCCTAAAGCTCTTGTAATTTGTTTGTATTTTCTGCCTAATGTAGTTTGCTCAATCTTGTTTAGTGCTGATGGAAAGCGATAGGCCTTATCTGGGTTTGCCAAAGGCACAAGCGTCTGACAGCGCTTGAGCGGCGTTCCAGCACTGACGCTGTGTTCATGTCTGAAGTTTGACCACCGGGATGAGCTGCACGCATGGCTCGGAGGTCCTCCAGATTCAGTGTTTGAGAGGATAATGTGCACGTACACGAGAGATATATATTGGGAATGTACCGATATAGCAGCCAATAATCGGTATTGGCTGATAAAAGCACTGTCTGACATCAGCCGATGGCTTTTATGAACAGCCGATGAACAGGGACGATTATATCCTGTCAATCAAAAGTGGGCAGAAAATACTGCAGCTCATACTGTGTGTAAATAAAATGTCTCTTGTGTAGAATTTAGGGCAGTTGAAGTTAACACAGTACGCATTAACATAATTTTGCTTATGCAAACAGCGCCATTAATGGTTCTGTTTGACCCGGTGAATCACCTATCCTCCTAAGACCCTGCGTCCTTGTATGAGGACGTTATATTTTAGTAAATTTCTCTGAGACGTTACATGCCACAGTTTTAAGTCTGGATGTCCTGTAAAGAGCACATTCAGGGCTTTTCAGGGATACCAAATGATTGGATGTTTCACCATGACCACTCCCTCTTCTTGGTCTTCAAATATGGCTGACATTAATTAAATGATCAAATGTAACACTTCTATGGAAATATGATAATATTTTGTAATTATCATTTAAATCGGACTAATTTTTCAACTGTTTGTCATGAATCAACATCTCAGGAAAATGTTATGGGGTTTTAAATCAAAATATGACTTTCTGTTATGAAACAGGACGTTGATTTCATACATGTCCTCAGTTGAGGACACCGGGACTAAAAGCATGTTTATTACGCATTTTGGAAGATGCAACAAATGAATAGGGAAAGAAAATATATTTCAATATTCCTATGAAATATTATAAATTATTATGAAAATCTTGTCAATTATTACTCCCATTATTACACTTCTTTTTTCATCACATGTTGCCCCAAAAACACATTAATATGCAAATTAGATACAGTTTATAGATACATGGTATATACTGGGAAAACCCGCTTGTGGCCATTTTACACACATTTTGCATAAAGAAAAATGGTATATCAAATCATTCTGATGTAACAGTTATGAATCATCTTTGGTATACAAAAATCCTGAAACCTAAAATGTATTGGTGATTTAAAAAAAAAAATCAATTGTTTTTGCCTATATATGTTCATTCATGTCTTTTTATTTTTTTTTTTTTTTGTTTTTAAATTGAGTCCCAGTGTCCTCTACTGAGGACATAGCATAACATATGAATGAAATATCATTTTCAAAAACAATTTAAAAAAAATTCTAATGCTCTAAACAGTGTAATGACATGAGAAAATATTATTTTCTTCCTAAAAAATTTTCTGGGTCTTAAGAGACTACAGTTCAAGCCAGGGTTGCCAGATCTGCCAGATCTTCACCAAACATTATTTATAGTGCCGCTCATCCAATAATCACAAAGAGCTTTTTGATAAGAAACAAAGCCTCAGCTCTCACATCTGTCCATTTTATCACAAAAATTCAGACAATAAATGCTGTTTTGATGCTCTTGAATGTGGTGTGACTTCAGTTCAAGCAGCAGCGGGAAGCACAAGTCTCTTCCACTTTACTATTAGTTATAGCACAAAATAAACATGAGTGAATTACAGAAAGTGGAAAAAAAAAATACCTTCCCGAAATGTGTCATGTCTCATGTAATCACCAGTGTTGGGAAGGTCACTTTGGAAATGTAATAGGATACAGATTGCAAGTTACCCTGTTTAAAATGTAATGTAATGCAACCAACTACATGAGAATGTGGAGTTGTGTTTGATTTGGTCACGGTGTTAATGTGTGTTAGTGTTTATTTATCACCATGTTGTCTGAGGCCAGTGGTATTTGTGTGACATTGACATGATATCACAGCGTTACTGGATCACTCTCTGCAATTTGAACCTGCAGCTTCTCATCTATCGTCTCAGATCTTTGATTTGCTTTCCTCTCGTTCTTCAGGAGAAGGAGCGTGTTGAGGCCGTGTCTGTTGGGGCCATTCTGTCTGACTACCAGAGAGTACGTGTGGAAAATGTGTAAGTGGACCCTCTTTCTCTCTTGTTTCTCCTTTCCCTTTCTCACACATGAAGGACACTTAATCGACTCCATTATGTCATTAGCACAACAATTAGCCAATTTACCAATGCCTTGTGTCTAGCATGTAGAACCGTGCATCATTTTGGATGAATAAATAATGAATAAATCAAATTCATAAATGCTAGTATGATCAGGAACTCTTGTATTTTGTAACTCTGTTTTTGCCATGAAGCTATCATCAGATGGATCATTTGTCTCTCTATTCTTCAAACTCAACTCACTGACTTAACCCAAAGTGTTTGAAGTGTACCTATAAAATAAACACATTTATAGAACATAATCAAAGTAAACCCATGTGTGTTTTAAATCTACCTTTGTTCAAAACCAAAATTTAGGGTCAGAAAGGTTTTTAATGTTTTTGAAAGAAATCTCTTCTGCTCATCTAAGCTGCATTTATTTGATCATAAATACAGTAAAAACAGTAAACCGCTGTTTTCTGTGTGAATATGTGTTAAAAAAATTTTTATTTATGTGATCAAAGCTGTATTTTCAGCATCATTACTCCAGTCTTCAGTGTCACATGATCTTCAGAAATTATTCTAATATGCTGATTTACTGCTCAAGAAACATTTCTGATTATTAGCAATGTTGAACACAGTTGTGCTGCACAATATTTTTGTGGAAACTGTGATACATTTTGTTTTTCAGGATTCACAGATGAATAGAAAGTTCAAAAGAACAGCATTTATTTGAAATAGAAATCTTTTGTGACATTATAAATGTCTTTACTGACACTTTTGATCAATTGAGTGCATCCTTGATGAATAAAAATATTAATTAAAAAAAGCTCAAACTTTTAAACAGCTGTGTAATTAATAATGAGATATGTCATGCTTTCATGCTCAAAGAATCTTGTTTTGTGAAAAATTTGAATGCATAATATTTGTAGAAGTGTCATTGAATGAAATTGCAATCGGCTGCTTCTTGAACACTGCTCTTGTCTTTCACTGGTCAGTCAAACAGAAAGTGCCGCCCCAAACTCCTACTATAGGTTGTTTCAGACATTTGCTCAAACAAATCAATGTTGTGAAAGTGTCACAGAGTTTCACTCTTTAGGATGTCAAACTACCAGTGACTCTGAACATTAGACGGACACCGCAAACTCTCTGAACATGCTGTGAATGTGTTTTTCACTTCGACACAGCTCAGTCTTGGTCTCTGCAGCCGTTTCTCCTTCAGCTCACTTGAGCTGTCAGTCAGCTATTGTTCCTCTGCTGATACCGCGGGGTAAATGGTGTAACCCCATCTGTATACCTGACAGCCCGTAATGCCGCGGGGCTCGACCGTATCGTGCTAATCGCCCTAATCACCCGAGTGCTCAGTTTGACCTGTGACGCTGGCATTGAGCGGACATACACCTGTGTCACATGAGCGCGGCGGTGGCGTTCTGCCAAGCCAGAGAGCGAGCGCTAATTTGTCTTTGAAGTGGTGTTGGAGTGCCGCCCTGTTTTCACTTCACATCCATCCATATCCTCTTCCACGCCTGTTAGTTTGCTTTGTATTCCTCTCAAAGGGCGTAGGTTTGCTTTTGACATTGTTGGGGACATAAGAGCAGAGCACAACATACAGTATGTGACCCTAGAGCACAAATCAGTCATAAGGGTCTTTTTTTTTAAAATTAAGATTTATACATCATATAAAAGCTGAATAAATAATCTTTCCATTGATGTATAGTTTGATACAACTGGAATCTGAGGGTGCAAAAATATCTAAATATTGAGAAAATCGTCTTTAAAGTTGTCCAAATGAAGTTCTTAGCAATGCATATTACTAATCAAAAATTAAGTTTTGACATATTTGCGGTAGGGAATTTACAAAATATCTTCATGGAACATGATCTTTACTTAATATCCTAATGATTTTTGGCATAAAAGAAAAATGTATAATTTTGACCTATACAATGTATTGTTGGCTATTGCTACAAATATACCTGTGCTGCTTATGACTGCTTTTGTGCTCCAGGGTCACATATTTATAATTTTGTAATTCATAAACAGAGTATTTTATGTTTGTAGGTTATGTTTTACAGATAATAATTACTCAAATTTAATTTTATGAACCAACATGAACCAACAAGACCCCCCACATGATTGTAAAGCGCTTTGGGTGTATAGCAATACACAATAAAAGCGCTATATAAATGCTTCATTCCTTCCTTCCTTCCAACAACATTACAGCAGCATCAGAGCGCTGGGTGTCTTAATCACGCATAACTTTATTTTAATATTAATCGAATTGGACCCAGGATGATTCTGAAAGAAAACTCTACTGTTGCTGTAGTAACGAAACTTTCATGCGCATCTGATTGATAGATAAACCGCACGCTCTTATGTTTTTATTTTGTGGATATTTCAGTTAACAGTTTACTTCGTACATTCAGTTAAAGACTGTCCGCGGCGATCCAGGACGCTGTTTCAAATCCGGCGCCACTGACATAGTTCACCATAAAATCACATTATATTTGTCCCAAATTATTGTTAATGTACATAATGTGTTTTCTAATGTATTTACTTTAACTTCTTAGGTAATATCAATGGTATGACATATTTAGATGCATCTGAAATGACAAAAACATGTACATATATTTAATTGTTTGATCAAAAAATTATTGCTAGGGACAATTTGGTAGTCACTGGATATTGGTTGGGACATGTCCCTAGCGTCCCCACTAATTCTACGCCTTTGATTTCTCTCATTTCTGTGCTTGACGCTGTGTCTCTCTCTGCAGGTGTGTGAGACTGCAGCTCCAGCCGCTGGCGTACCTGTGGCGTCGAGACCAGGCCGAGCTGCTCAGAGAGATCATATCAAGTGGCCTTCAAGCCCTCCTCATCAAAGTGGCAGCATACGGTGGGTGACGGGCAGGACTTGAGCAGTCCAGCCACCATTGAGGTTTTACAATGATCCTCTTCTTAGACTTCTGACCTTCAGGTGACACAGCTTTCCTGTAGCTCAAATAGTAGAGCATGGCGCTAGCAACGCCATAAAATGTAAAAACTGTAACTTGAATGCAATGTAAGTCGCTTTGGATAAAAGCATCTGCCAAATGCATAAATGTAAAATGTAAATACAGGGCTGAAACTAATGACGTTAAAGGGTTAATTCACCCAAAAATTAATTAATTACTCACCCTCATGTCGTTCCATCTTGTCGACCTTCGTTGAAGGTCTTGCAGGTTTAGAACGACACGAGGGTGAGTAAGTAATGACAGAATTTTCATTTTTGGGTGAACTATCCCTTTAAGTAGGTTAAGTGATTTGACCACCACCACATCCGTTTGAAACATCACCATGAAATCTCACAACCTGACTTGATTGTAACATTTCTGTAACATCACTATAACATCTCTGCAACATTACCGTAGCACCGTAATATCTCTGTAGGATCATTGTAACATAATTGTAACATCACTGTAACATCTTTGGAAAATCTCGGGAACATCAGTGTAACATTACTGTAACACACAGTGGCAAGCAGCAACATAATAAAAGACACCTATATGCAATAAGTAGCTAAATGTATTAATAACAGACCAGAACGCATCAGTATAATCGATATAACAGAGTGGATCATTTACGATTGTCAAGCACCGCCATCACCTGCACCATTATAGAATGTGTGCCCTAGACTGTGTATTTTACAGTGTCTTCAAACATGGCTTATCCAGTCAGGAAATATTAGTTTTTTAATTATGATCTGATAAAACATAAAGCTCTTATGACCTCTGTGTGGGTGAAGAAAGTTACCAAAAAAACCAGTGTCTACTCCTAATCAAATGATTCATGAAAAAGAGCAATGTTTCTTTCATCGTCATTATTCCTGTGTTTCATTCATGGTATTTTGCCCTACATTCTTTCAGCTGCAAAACTGCACTGAGCAATGCTAAATGTGACCCTGTCTTAACACACATTAACGATTTCCACTTTCTAAATCAACATCGGAGTGCTGTTTGCCCGCATCATTTTTAAAACTGAACATGAATGTCAAGACACATGCTGCACTGTCAAAAAAATCTGCTAAAATTGTACATTTAGTGGTGTAACTGGAGCAACACCCTTAAAATGACACCTTTGTACCTTATCTACTCCTAAAAGGTGCTTATTAGTACCTTGGAGTAGTAATATGTACGCTTAAGGTACTGCTATGAAGTAAATAATGTGCAAAGACCGCAAATGTATTTTTTTCCCTGAAAGTATGTTTATTTTGAAATGTGTTTGTGGTTTACTCTAATAGACTGTAGAGTGTTATAACCCAGTGTCTGTTTTACATGTAATGTTTATATTCAGTTTTAAAGCTTGAATGATTAGAATATAAATGTGGAGTTGTAAATCTTCTGTCCCTTTCTATTATTTGAAGGGTTTTAGATGAATTGGGATTACCTCTTGTTTTTTTTTTTTCTATCAAAATCCCTTTTTTCCAAATCCCATCCCGTGTCTTATCTGCGCTCTTCTAAATGTGTTTTTAAGCAGATAATTCGGTGTGTGAATATGAGCGATCACACCGTCTGTGTTTTAAACCCTTCACATGAGCTGCAGGAGACAGAAATACACTCGAGAGGATCTTTGTGTTTTTGTTGTTGTTGCTTGTTTAGACCGGCACACACCGGATCCGTGTGCGTATTGAAGGAATGTTAAATATCACCCGGCGTGGAAACGCTTGTCCAAATGAGCCCTGAGCGATCCGCCGGCACAGCTTACCTCCAAACCCCAACAGCAGCGCCGGCTCTTGACAAATCTTCCTCTAAAAGCAAATTCCCCACATGTCTGGAAGAGTGTAATTATGTGCGCACACTGAGCTGTGTGTTTTTCTGCTTGGCTACAGGTAGAAGGGAAGATGCTATCAGCTCTGGCTTTTCACCTGGCCTCAGGCGGCGGTAATTAGAAATTAGAGGGTTGGGATGGACTTACACTGCCGCGGGCCGTCGGGGAGCGCTGCAGTAATTGTGGCTTTCATGGGTTTCATGGGTCAGGGCCGCGAGCTGAGCTGCATGTGTGTGTTGGGTGACAGAGGTGTGTTGTACAGGTGGAAATACACGCACCTCAGAGGGCATGCAAAATAAATAAATAAAAATAACAGTTACAGTTACCTTTGTATTTCTACCAAACAGCCACTGTAGATGTATAGATTTAAAATACTTAATGCAAAATTATTTTCTATGCACTAAACGCACAATGTTTACCTACTTTATATTCATACTAAAACATTATAATATGTTACAGGTAATACCCTGGACCAAAAAAAAACAGTAATAAGTCACAATTTTTCAAAATTGAGATCTGTACATCATCTGAAAGCTGAATAAATAAGCATTGATGTATGGTTTGTTAGGATCGGACAATATTTGGCTGTTTGAAACTATTTGAAAATCTGGAATCTGAGGGTGCAAAAAAATCTAAATATTGAGAAAATCACCTTTAAAGTTGTTCAAATGAAGTTCTTAGCAATGCATATTACTAATCAAAAATTAAGTTTGATATATTTATGGTGGACAATTACAAAATATCTTCATGGAACATGATCTTTACTTAATATCCTAATGATTTTTGGCATAAAAGAAAAATTTATAATTGTGACCCATACAATGTATTGTTGGCTATTGCTACAAATATACCTGTGCTGCTTATGACTGCTTTTGTGCTGCAGCGTCACAAATATGAAAAATACAGAAATTTAGTGAACATTTTTGAACGGCACAAACAAAAAAAAATCATTGTGAGGTAACAATAAGGTTCAGTTCATTACCAGTAGTTAATGCACTGCGTCCTAAAATAACAATAAAGATTTATTTTGCAGCAATAATTAATCTGGGTAAATGTTAATTTATGAATATTCTATAATTCATATTATCTCATGCTTGTTCAAAGTACAAGATTTACAATGTTAAAAATGTAGAAATGAACAAATTGTTTTTAACTTAAACTCACTGTAAATGGTTTCCCATTGTGTATTTATCATGGTGCCCACGCATCTGGCATCTGCTCACTCGTCACCGGCGATGAGCGGCAGATATAAATTATAATCCTGTAATAACACTCGAAGGAGGATTGTGGGTAATCACCGGGTTGACAGAAGACATTCAGATCACTTTAAAGGAGGAGATCTGTTGTTACGAGACAGCTGCCCACACAACACGCAAAGTTGAAGTCGAAGAAAATCTCTTCCTGACATTTGTGCCAACAAGTTTCTCTCTGTAGTCGTATCAGAAACCGGAGCAGAACTTCTCGGCGATCGCTCGCCACCTCTGTGCAGCCGAGCAAAAATAATTGGCTGGTAAATACGGCAGCGTCAGATATTCATGTAATTAGTTAATTGGTTGATTTGTGTGGGTGAGGATGGCCAGTGTTGTTTCCAGTTAATTGGATGACAGTTCCAGTGGAAATTGGCATGTGTGAAGTTGAAAGG
The DNA here is from genome assembly GCF_012432095.1 of Onychostoma macrolepis. NCBI lineage: Eukaryota > Metazoa > Chordata > Actinopteri > Cypriniformes > Cyprinidae > Onychostoma > Onychostoma macrolepis. Next base: position 31,339,533 of record NC_081171.1, on the reverse strand, counting down.
TCTGTTTATAGTGTTGCTGCTTTCCTTTTTTAATGCCTGCTTTATAAATTTATTTTCTGCAATTATACAGACTCTCTCGGCGTGAACTTTTCCACTCAAATTGTTGGCATTATATTCTTATTATTTAAATGCACACAACCCTTTCCTAAATGTGTTTTAGTATTTTTAGAGGCATGTGCAAATCTTGATGGTAATCTGCTAGTGCAGCATTTCTCAACGGGGCATTCAGAGAATATCAGGGGGCGCTGGATGGAAGCGGTATTTCTCTTGTATAGTACTCATACAGGAATCACACCAAAAAGGCCATCCGAGATCAGGATGAGTGTGTTTCTTCATCAGGTTTGTAGAAATGTGTCTCTGCATCAGTGTCTCAGCAATGGATGCTCTGCAGTGAATGGGTGCCGTCAGAATGAGTCCAAACAGCTGATAAAAACATCACAATAATCCACAGCACTCCAGTCCATCAGTTAACATCTGGAGAAGACAAAAGCTCAAACAAATCCAGCAATTTAAATCCTTAAATTGGCTTTAGTCCTGTTGCACTCTAATTACAATTTGCTGTTGGTGTTTATGGGACAAAGAGCAATAAGATTTTGAGATTGGTGCATTTAAGAGTAACAGTAAAGTCACACATTCCCAGCTTGATTCTAAAGCGATCAATCACACGCCAAACGAGTCTGTGTGTTTCATTATGAGCCGATCCAGATCCACAGCCCTACAGGATCTCAGTCAGTGTCTTCATAAACGTTCATAAGTGTCATTATAAATGGATTTATACTCTACAAAAACATCGTAAGTCAGTCATTCATTGAGCAGAAGTGTTGTATTCGGTTTAATGTGCTTAATGTTTTTATTACTGCGTTTATGTTTTCAATATTCAGGTTATAAGACTGTCAGTTTTAACAGGCAGTGATAAACATCAGATGAGGTTATAATTGCAGCTTCATTCCATTCATTGGATAAAAAGATTAAATCTCCGTCGTGTCTGCTGAATTGTATTCGTGGTACGGCTATTATTCCTCACACAGCTGTTGAATTTCAGATAAGAGCTCGAACAAATTTTCCGATCTCTCTTAATCTCACCATCTCGTGTGTGTTCGTGCACACTCTCTCCTTCCTAAGCTCTCGCTCACACGCTCACAGATCAGGTGATAGCACGCCGCTATTGTTTTGCTCTGGTCTTTGAGAGCATTGTTCAAAGGATAGACTGGCTCACCTTCCAGCACGAGATGCTTATTTCATCCATTCTAAAGCTAAAATGTTCCCCAACATGAATCCAATTTTCCTGGCGTTCCTCTCTGAAGGCAGGGATTAAAGGCGAGCTGTCAGTCTGTGCTCCTCAGATCCGGAGAACCGTCACCGGTCTGATGCTCTCAGCGCCTCGCGCCGCTATCTAGAATCTGTGCGCTTTAATTCACCTCTGCGCTCAGTAGCAGATTTGATTCACATTAAGCAAGTAGGCAGGGCATTGGATCTTTGACTGTTTAATGATGCTGTTTGTGATACTGGAGTCTCATTGATAAGGGCTGAAAGGTGAGGATTGCTCAGATGAGACTGATACTGAGCTCTCTCAAACTTTAGTTCACTCAGGACTGCAAGGTCCTGGAGGGGCAGTCATTTTTCTCTTTTATTATTTATGTAATTATAATCTAGCGTCTAATAATGTAAACAATTTCCAACCCGAATGACTTGCCGCCTTCTGTGAAACCCAAAAGGAGAATTTTTTTTTAGAACATCCCAGTTGCTCTTTTCTATACAGTGACAGTGTATTTCAGTCCTTGAACATTTTACTTTTATGTTCCACAGAAACACAAAAACAGGAGGACGAGTAAGCAATTATCTGTCCCTTTAAACTTGACATATTAATCAGTGTATATTAAGCTTTCTGAAATGTTATGTTTAAATATGGAAATGCCGCATTATCTAATTCAGTATGCACTCATTTGCATACATTTCCAGAACAGATATCTGAACATTGCATGAAGCCAGGCTTAAAATTCTTGTTTGGTTTTGTTAACATATTAGAGTTTTTCCAGAGGAGATTTTGAATTTCTTTTTTTAACACGCTAGAGAAACAATACTTTTTCATCTTGTTTTTAGGAGTATAATTTTGAATATAAATCAGTGTGAATGATATATGAACAAACCTCTCTGTAAAATCCTTCAGAAAATAGTTAGGAACAAAACTGTAAAGTTTGGTGTGTGCAAATGCTGCTGAAGTGGAGAAACAAACTCTTTAAAGATTGATTGGATTGAATTAAAATCTTTTGAGGCAAATAGATAAAGTGCAATAGAATAAACACTTAAATGTGCATTTTGGATGTTTTCTTTCCACTAGTCTGAAAGAAGACATGTTATTGAAGCAAAACGGACCAAGCTCAAAATTGACTAATGCATGAAAGCACACTGGCTTTGCCTGCAGTGTCTTAATGTATCAGACTAAAGAAGCGCGTATGGAAAGAAACCCTTCACATCTTTGGCAGTATTGTAAGAACTTGTGACCTAAAAAGAATTTGCTCTAATTTGAAGCTCATGAAATCTAATGCAAAACTTGAAAATCCATTTGTGCCCAGTTCACTGGCTTGGAAGTTGACTGGATTGAATTTCAGTTTTATAGGATAATAATGAGTTAAAGACTTTTTGCAGGCATATCGCTCCTTGGGGCTCTGCTTGGACTCTGCTTGTCTAAAGGGCAGCGAGGATGGACGTGCAGGCAGATGAATGGAGCTTGGAGTGGGCTTATTTGTGTTTAATGTGCCATAAGGGGCTGAGGTAATTAGCTTTAGGTCAGGTAGTAAAACAGGTGCAGATGAATGAACATCGTGCAGCTCATGTAAATGAGAGCGCATGACTGCGGCTAGTCTTGACTGTCTGAATATTTTAGGCCAGCATGGGCATAGTTGGTCCAGATCTGCTGTATTCACTTGGTTTCAGATGTTCAGTATGTCAGCAATGGCACAGAAATCTTTAACTGCTACAATGACGATAAACAATACAGTGATAAATACAAGGGCTGTCAAGCGTTTAAAATGTTTAATCTAATAAATTATGTGATGTGCCGATTAATTAACCAAGTTAATCGCAAATTAACTGCACATCAATTTTGGCTGAAAAATTACCCCCAAAAGATCATTTAAAGACATTGTGTTAGATGATAAAAGCATTGAATAGACATTACAGAAAGTAGCTTTGGAAACAAATATTTTGATTCAGCATTGCATAAATAATGATAATAAATGGTTATTAAAGTTTTTTAAATGTAAATTGAAATAAGAAATGATTTTTTTTAAATAAAATGAAACTAAATGTGCCAGTAGGTGGCAGCAAGACACTGAGTCATTGAATAATATATTTAACCAATCCATTCAAACAACTGATTTGTTCAAAATGAAGCAAGTGACTGTCTTTATGAATGAGTCACGGAATCATTGATTCACCTGATTCATTCAAAACCGTGGATTCATTCAGTAAAACACCGCTGTGTGTTGCTTGGAGACTCACAACAGTTTTGCGTTGTCCTGCAACGTGTTCGTCAGCAACTGCATCAATGTAAGATGACATACAGGTCTGGGCAGGTGCATTGTTTTTTCCATAATTAATCGAATTAAATAAATACCAACATTGTGATTATGCTTTTGCCCTGATTCAGGTTCACTGTACGCTGATTTGCTTCATAGGGAACTAGGGAGCGGAAGAGACACACCCAGATATATGATACAGCTTTTTTTATTTTATTTGCATATATTCTTCTTGCATCCAAGCTATCAAATTATGCTGTGCTTCATCCTTTATTTAAAATCAAGACATTAATAAACATATTATAAAACAGACTCCCTCTTAGCAGTTTGAAATCAATCATTAGAATTTGTTTAAAAGGCATGCCTAATTAAAAAGGATATTTAAATAGGATTGAATTTTAATGGTGTTCTCCCTGTTACCTTTGTGTGGGGTTAACATGAGAGGAGAGGAGATTAGATATTCTCACACTAATTATGAGCGGTGTTCCCCAGGGGCGGGTAATGGGGCCGCTCTCGTTCTCATTGATCCCCTGCAGATCAGTGGCATCCAAATGCAGCTCGCCGCTCCAGAATGCTAGTCTGAAAACACACCGTCTAAAGTTCAGCTTCCCCTCAGGGCTTGTGGTTTGGACCCTTGACCTCTGAGGTTAGGCAGGAAGAAACAAGACTTTCACCACACGGCGGTCTGCTCTAGCGGTAGGCGCCAATCATGAGAGGCAGGGAAAATATGGGTTTGTGTTATGTTGGGTTGTTGTGGTTTGTAGTGAGAAGTGGTAAGAGTTTAACCCCATGATAGACTGGAGATGTTTGTACAAGGGTTGTAGTATTTTGCAGGGGTTGGCCACTTTATGGCACTTTCCACAAACAGGGTACATATTGATTTTATAGTATATTTTTAAAACCAATAAAGGTGCGAGTCCTCTGTTCTGTTGCAGAGTTTCCCAAAATTATTTGTGAGAGAACTAAAATTTAAAAAATTAAATAAATATAAAATAAAAACAATCAAAATATAATATTAAAAAATATGAAATATTTGTTCACCTTCATGTTATGACATCAGCGAACTGTGAACATGCAAATGTGTTGTTAAATGATTGAAATATTAACCTAAAATGTCATTTCAAGTAAATATTGTGCCTCAAAAGGTGTTTGGCTGAAAAAACCCAAAGGAATCCCTGATCTACTGATTCATCATTTTGCAGTGTCATCATTTTGTAGAATAGATAGTCAGTTCATTGTATAACATATTTTAATGAACAAAAAATCATTAAAATAATCTTCAGCACTGGCCCACTTTTTGCATGCAGCTCTGTTTCTGACCCTTATGACTGGTTTTGTGGTCCAGGGTCACATATAGCATATATTGCTTTTCTGTACATGAATTTAATGCATGTATTTTTCTTTAATTGGTGGGAAATTTAAGTTTATCAGGAACCTCAAATATTTGGTTTAAGCTACTAATATTTTATACATTTTATGTATATATTGGCATACTTCTGTCTCGTAAGACAATGCAATTTTCTCCATGGGGTCTTTTATTTTATGTATAAATCTTATATATTTACTGCATTTAGTCGTTTCTCAAATTTTGGTATTACATACTACATTTTGGTAACTGCAGATGTTTAAAATAAACCATCTAATATAATCTTAAGCTTAGCCATAGTTTGCTTGAGGTTGAAGATCATTTTCTGAAGGATCAGCAGCTTCTTACAGTGATCACTGGCTAAAAAAAAAAAAAACCCAGCATGGTAGGAAAGCATATTACTCTACTTATGGAAAGTTCCTTATGTGTTTGAGTTTGAGTCTGTCCCGTGGATGCTCTGTGTTTGATTATGTTTGTTTGTTGATTATGTCTGTGTGTTGTTGATATTGGCAGCATGATTTAATTCCTGTGTTGTGCCAGGAGGGCGGCGCTCAGCGGAGCTGTGGTTTCTGAGCAGTAGGTCATGATATGAATAGCCCGTGTGTTTGTTTATGAAGGATGGATATGAAGACTTGTTTACAGAAAGAGGCAGATCATAACCAGGTGGAAGTGCGTGATGCTCATGTGAACCTCTGTTTTGTTCATGATGCATTTCTAATGACATGCTGAGCTCTTTTCAGACAGATGCATGTTGACCTGCAGCTCTCAGAGGAGCGCAGATGCTGAAGCTCTGTGTACACGAGTCACTGATCGGCTCTTGTGTTGTGTGTCTGGCAGGCCTGGATCCAGAGAGACATTTAGGAAAATCCCTGGCGGAGATGGAACCGTATCTGCACGAGGTCAGAGACACACAAACACTTCTGTCAGAAATTAAACCAACTTCAGCTGCTTCTGCTTCAGCTTTCAGCTCAAGTGTTTCATTAAGACAAGCTGTTTTGACATTTCTTCTGAATCATCGTTATGTTGTTCTTTTAGATTTAGTCCATTATTGAAAACAATCAAATGAGATGCAACACCTTTGTATAGGACTTTATTTATTTGGTCATTCTGTGTCAACTCAACCAGAGGTCCCCGGCTCAAATTTTTGATTTTGCTAATATTTATTCTGAAGAAAGATAAACATGTATAGTGATGAAAGCCAAAATATTAAATGTCATGGATGAATATTTACTGAGAAATCCACTATTTTGTAGTGGGGGGGTCAAAATGGCAATTTTCACCTGAGTTTCAGAGCCAAATTACAGGTGTGTAAAAATTACTTCTGAAAGATTGCAGCATCATAATGTTATTTTCACACAGAGATTGTTAGGTCTATTAGTAAAATCTCTTGAATTTAGCAATCGTTGTTGCATTATGTGCCAATGGTGACCATTCAACAATGGGGGAAAAAGAAAAACTCAAGTTTTTTCTCCAAAGTTTGCAGGCCTGTAACTCAAAAAGTAATAAAGATATCTTTATGCTCTTTTAGATATTGGGTCTTAACAAACATCTCTTTTGGTATCCTCATTTTTGAGACCCTATATGGTTCACTTCCAGAGATAATGGAATTTCAATATGGCTCTAGGAGTAAATCGATATATATTTCCACATTTTCTGTGGTCAAAAACCAAATGTGGGTCACTTTGCAAAAATATGATGATTCTTTTATTTTAAAAAGTGAGGAATCAGAATCAGCATGAGCTTTTATTGCCAGGTATGTTTACACATACGAGGAATTTGTTTTCGTGACAGAAGCTTCCACAGTGCAACAGAATGACGGTGACGGAAGAAAAAACACAGATAATAAAAAGAAGAATTAAAAAACATAACAAGTAAATAAGGAATAAAAATATACAAAGTGACAATTGTATGTACAGGTATATAACAATAGACAGTTGTATGTACAGATATATTATGTGCAAATTGAAATGTAGACTAAGTATGTGTGTTAGATAAATAAGTGTATAAATAGTGTGTGTTCCACAATTATTGTCAGGTGTTCATGAGATGGATTGTCTGAGGGAAGAAACGGTTCCTGTGCTGGTCGTTCTGGTGCTCAGAGCTCTGTAGCGTCGACCATACAGCAGCAGCTCAAAGAGGGAGTGTGCTGGATGTGAGGGTCCAGAGTGATTTTGCCAGTCCTTTTGCTCACTCTGGATGAGTACAGTTCTTGGAGAGTGGGGAGGGTTGTACCAATGATTCGCTCAGCAGTCCAAACTACCTTCCGTAGTCTTCTGAGGTCAGATTTGGTAGCTGAGCTGAACCAGACAGTTATTGAAGTGCAGAGGACGGATTCAATGATGGCGGAGTAGAACTGTTTCAGCAGCTCCTGTGGCAGGTTGAACTTCCTCAGCTGGCGAAGGAAGTACAACCTCTGCTGGGCCTTTTTAACAATGGAGTCTATGTGATTGTCCCACTTCAGGTCCTGAGAAATTGTGGTGCCCAGGAATCTGAATGACTCCACTGCAGTCACAGTTCTGTTCATGATGGTGAGTGGGGGGAGAGCAGGTGGGTTTCTCCTGAAGTCCACGATCATCTCCACTGTTTTGAGCGTGTTGAGCTCCAGGTTGTTAAGACTGCACCAGACAGCCTTGAAGAAAAAAAGGAATGTCTGAAGAACAAATAATGTTGAAACTAGAAATGTATCTCGTTTCCTTCTGTCAAAACAACTGCATTGAACACACCTGTCTGAGTGCCATAAGTATTCTTTTTCCAAAGTTTGTGTACATCACAATTGTGTGATATCACAATATAATTTTAGATTCTAGTTCTTAATAAACTTTTCTTTTGGAATCTTTATTTTCAAGGCCCTGTATCATTCAGTCCCAGAGATATGGGGACCTCAATGAGGCTCCATATTCAGACTGTTATAATATAATACCCATTTTCAGTGGTTGAAAACCAAATCTTGATCACTTTGTATACAGCCGATACTTATTGTATTTAATGAACAATGTTAGAAGAATAAATTATGTTGAAACTAGAATTGGTTCTTTTTCCCCTCTATCAAAACAATATGCACAGACATACCTGACAAAACTTCAGACATTTCTCATTTCTCAGACATTCATACTTTTTGCAAGGTGACCCACATTTGTTTTTTGACCACTGAAAATGTGTACAATTTAACGATTTACTCCTAGAGCCACATTAAAATTCCAATATCTCTGGAACTGAACCATATAGGGCCTTAAAAATTAAGATGCCAAAAGAGATGTTTGTTAAGACCCAACATCTAAAAGGGCGTTAAGATATATTAAATACTTTTTGAGTTACAGGCCTGCAAACTTTGGAGAAAAAACTTGAAATGTGCTGTTTCCCCATTTTTGAATGGTCACCATTGGCACATAATGCAACAAAGATTGCTAAATTCAACAGATTTTACTAATAGACCTAACAATCTCTGTGTAAAAATAACATTATGATGCTGACATTTTTCTTAAGTCAATTTTACCCCCCTGTAATTTGGCTCTGAATCTCAAGTGAAAATTGCCATTTTGACCCCCCACTACAAAATAGTGGATTTCTCAGTAAATATTCATCTATGAAATTTAATATTTTGGCTTTCATCACTATACATGTTTATCTTTCTTCAGAATAAATATTAGCAAAATCTAAAATTTGAGCCAGGGACCTCTGGTTGAGTTGCCATGGAATGACCCTATTGCAAATTTACATGTTTTTTAATATACTGTTTTGTCTCTTTTTTTGCCCACCAAGGTTGCATTTATTTGACTAAAAAAACAAAACGGGAAAAAAAAAACAGTAATATTAAGAATATATTTATATATTTTTAAATCTGAATATCTGTTAAACTGTAATTTATTTCTGTGATGCAGCGCTGAATTTTCAGCATCATTACTCCAGACTTCAGTGTCACATGATCTTCAGAAATCATTTCAATGTTTTCATATCAATGTTGAACACAGTTGTGCTGCACAATATTTTTGTGGAAACTGATGCATTTTATTTTTCAGGATTCACAGATGAATAGAAAGTTCAAAAGAACAGCATTTATTTGAAATAGAAATCTTCTGAACATTATAAATTTAACAATTTAATGCGTCCTTGATGAATAAAAGTATTCATTTATTTTCTTTGTTTCAACTGTTTTCAACATTGATAATAATCAGAAATGTTTCTTGAGCAGCAAATCAGCATATTAGAATGATTTCTGAAGATCATGTGACACTGAAGACTGGAGTAATGATGCTGAAAATACAGATTTGATCAAATATTCACATAGAAAACAGATCATTTAAATCGCTATTCATATTTCACAATATTAATGTTTTACTGTATTTTTGATTAAATAAATACAACCTTGTTGAGCTGGAGAAATGTCTTTCAAAAACATAAAATCTTAAGTTTTATTGCGGGTAGTGTATATAAACATTTGATATTAATGTGTAGCAAAAAATAACTACACTACATAATTAATAAAAATAATAACTACAGTGTTCCTGTTATATGAATGTGTTACTGTTAATGGCAGCTTTCAGAGAAGTATGGAGTTCATATCTGTGGAGAAGGGGGCGAGTATGAGACCTTCACCATTGACTGCCCGCTCTTCAAGAAGAAGATCGTCATGTAAGTAACAAACACAACACCAGTGTGAGTTGATAATATGTGTGTGAACAGAAAGAATGCAGACAGAAGTGATGGTTGTGGAGGAGAAGCGCCGAAGTGTCGTTCTGCGTTTGTGTTTCAGTGACTCGATGGAGACTATCATCCACTCGGCCGATGCCTTCGCTCCTGTTGGATACCTGCGCTTCACACGCATGCACACGGAGGACAAGAGAGAAGTACGATTCCACTTAAAGACTTGTACACATTTCATTTGTCCCTGAGGTCCACTGCTCGTATGTGAATGAGCTCATGGTTGTGATGACAGAACGAGTGGCATTTTGCAGTATAGTTTCGGTAAATGCTCTTTTTGTGCTGAAGATGTATGGAGGACCAAACCTGCAGAAATTATAAATAAATAAACTGAAAATAAATAAAGGAATAATTTCCTTGTTAAAACAAATACAAATAACTTTTAAATTAAGTCGTAAACTTACTTTTGCATTACTTTTCCGTCTTTATTTAGTATGTTTTTTATTCTTTCATTTATTATGTTTTAGATTTAACATTCGAATGTGGCAAAATTTAAATATGGAAATAAATACATGTGGAAATAAATATAAAAATAAATGAATGTATAAATAAATGTACAGATAAATAAAAATAAATTAAATAATAAAAAATAAAGGTAAAAAGTTAAAAAATAAATACAGAAAATAATTAATAAAGGAAACTAAACAATGATGATTTATTATTCTCTGAATATTACAGTATGTCACATATGAAGACAAATGCTTTTATTTGCATTTCCTGGGAATCCAACCCTCCAAATTTATATTACTAGCACCATACTCAAGTTTTTGAGCTGCAACATGGTTTCCCAAATTTTTGTCAGACAAACACATTAGAAATGAAATATTTACTTAAAATACCCTAATCTAAAGTTAATATTTCAATAATTTAACAACACATTTGCATGTTCTCTGATGTCGGTAATGGTCACATGACATGCAGATAAACACAGGAAATATCTAATCCTTTTTTTTGTTTGTTTTTTTGTAAATGTTTTATGGTAAAATGGAGAAAAAAAAAAAATTTTTTCAATGCTTTTGCGTTCTCTAACGAAACCTTTGCATTCCCCTGAGAAACTTTGCGTTCACTCACAAAACTTTTGTGATGGAAATAATATGAGAAAAAAATACTTCAATGCTTTTGCGAGTGAATGCAGTTTCTCTGTGAAATGCTGTGCTTTTGTGAGAGAATTTTTCCTTCTGTCTCTCAAATGATTTTCCATCACCGTGTCCCCTTAGGTCTTCTGTATATGTATATCAAAATAAAACGCTTACTAAAAAACAATGCACAACTACACAACTTGGCCAGAAAATTATATGGTGATCATTTTGGCTCATATTGCTGTTTGAACTGATAATATTGCATTTCATTTTATATGAAAATGTCATTGCTACTGCTGAGACATGCAGACACAAAAACGATGCATTGTTTTTAGTATGTCATCATTAGCACTTCTACTGCCTACACAGAAATCCTGTGAGCGGTTGATGTAGTCTGTTAAGTGGCAGACTGCAGGGCACACAACACACTCATTCACAGCCTCTCTTCCAGTCCTCTTCTCTTTTTGTCCCCTCACGTAGGCGACTTTGACATCTGCAATATTCACCCATGCCTGAAAGCAGGCCTGCCTTAACAAACATGTCTGGTCACATTATCCAGTGTGTGCTCAGGTACGCTGGGCAGCAGTGATAGCGAGAGGAAGTGAAGGGAAGGTTATTTGTGTGGTTCTGTGTGACTTTGTGTTGAGGGTTTCCTCTAAGCACATCTATCACTGTTGTTTTAATGTCCTTAAGGAAGTGGGCGCTGTTCATGCTGACATGCTGCCATATTTCTCCCCTTGTGCTCTGCATTTCTGTGGGTTCATCGCAGTTTGTCTCATGCATCAGAATTGATGTTCAACACAATTGCTCATGTTATAATGCGGCATGAACCTGCTCCGTTCATTCGCATATTTTGGAAGCCCATTTTTGCCGCATGATAAACAAATGGTAAGTCATAATTATGACACAAGTCATTATGAGATAAAAAGTCCAGATTATGAGCTACTAAGTCATAAATATGAGAAAAGGTCACAGTTATGACAAAAATATATTCAACCCGAATTCCGGAAATGTTGGGACGCTTTTTAAAATTTGAATAAAATGAAAACTAAAAGAATTTCAAATCACATGAGCCAATATTTTATTCACAATAGAACATGGATAACATAACAAATGTTTAAACTGATAAATTTTACAATATTATGCACAAAATGAGCTCAATTCAAAGGCGTCTGGGCATCAAGGTTATGAGCTTCTGGAGTTTCGGTGTCGGAATTTGGTTCCATTCTTGCCTGATATAGGTTTCCAGCTGCTGAAGAGTTCGTGGTCATCTTTGACATATTTTTAGTTTAATGATGCGCCAAATGTTGTCTATAGGTGAAAGATCTGGACTGCAGGCAGGCAATTCAGCACCTGGACTCTTCTAATACGAAGCCATGCTGTTGTAATAGCTGCAGTAGGTGGTTTTGCACTGTCCTGCTGAAATACACACTGAAATACACAGTCAAGCCTTTTTACTAAATAAATCTACACAAGTTGCGCTTCATGTCATATCTAGCCTAATGGTGTGTTGAGATATTTAATATGAAAATAAATGTAGCCTAATTTGGTTATGTCTTTTTTCCTATTTAACCATAATCATGATATTGTAACTGCCGTGTCTTGCTCACTTTTCCGTGAACAGCCGCGTATAAAGTTTCGTTTCGTTTTAGTTTTTCAAGTATTTTGACATTTTTATTTTATTTCAGTTTACGAAAAAAAAATTTCATCAATCGTTTTCGTCTTAGTTTTCGTTTACGAAAATAACCTTGGTCTGGAGGGGAGCATATGTTGCTCTAAAACCTTTACATACCTTTCAGCATTCATAGTGCCTTCCAAAACATGCAAGCTGCCCATGCCGTATGCACTTATGCACCCCCATACCATCAGAGATGCTGGCTTTTGAACTGAACGCTGATAACACGCTGGAAGGTCTCCCTCCTCTTTAGCCCGGAGGACACAGCGTCTGTGATTTCCAACAAGAATGTCAAATTTGGACTCGTCTGACCGTAGAACACTTAACACTTTGAAACAGTCCATTTTAAATGAGCCTTGGCCTACAGGACACGACAGCGCTTCTGGACCATGTTCACATATGGCTTCCTTTTTGCATGATAGAGCTTTAGTTGGCATCTGCAGATGGCACGCCGGATTGTGTTTGCCGACAGTGGTTTCTGGAAGTATTCCTGGGCCCATTTAGTAATGACAATGACAGAATCATGCCGATGAGTGATGCAGTGTCGTCATTCCACAATCTTTTTACGCACTCTTTCACATATTGCAGAGCCTCTTGCCCATCTTTACTTCTGAGAGACTCTGCCCTCCCTTTTATAGCTAATCATGTTACAGACCTGATGTCAATTAACTTAATTAGTTGCTAGATGTTCTCCCAACTGAATCTTTTCAAAATGTCTCACTTTTCAGCCCTTTGTTGCCCACGTGCCAACTTTTTTTAGACTTAAATTTTTATCCCATAATGACTTAACATCTCATAATTTGTCTTTTGATCTCATAATTATGACTTAGTATCATTTTAACTTCAATCTCATAATTATGGCTTAGTATCTCAATTTAGAATTTTTATTTCATAATCATGGTTTATCCCAAATAAATTTTTTATCTCAATGACTTATCTCATAATTTGACTTTTGATCTCAATTATAATTTAATATCATAATTTCAACTTTGTCTCATAATTATGCCAATTTGTTCCCATATTTCTCCTCTCATGCTCTGCACCTGTGTGTTTATCACAGTTTGCCGCATGCTGCAGGGCTGCATCAGAAATGTTCAACACAATGTGCATGTCATAATGCAGCATGTGAACGGCACTGATTGATGTTACAGCAGCGTTTAGTCGCAGTATTAAAGCAATTCTGTCAATATTTCCATAAGCCTGTTTTCATTACTGACAAGTTTAAAAAAAATACAAAAATAACACCATAATAGTATCATACCAGTAGTCCAGAGTAATCCATCTCATGTCTTCCTAGTGTTCTGGAGTCATGTGATAGATTCATGTGAGGAACAGACTGAAATCTAAGACCATATTCACTGAAGTGAATCAGACTGATACACAGTAGCTGCTGAATGAGAAGACAGCAGCAGAATTATGTGCTTCATAACGTGCATTTGATTGATATGATGAGTAGGGATGTAACGATTCACTCAACTCACGATTCGATTCATGATTTCAATTTCAGGATTTGATTTTCCCTCGATTTTTTTTTAACAAAATTGAGATTGAAGACATTATACAGTAAATGCAAAGGTGTCCTTTTATTAGGCTATTGCTGCATGTTTCTTTGTGAAATTGAAATAATTTTTAAAACAAACCCCAAATCAAATAAGCAGGTTACACAAATAAAAGAAATCTCTTCATATAAACAAACTAAGGCTTTGCCTGTGCTCTTTCCATTTAAAATGACAGGCAACCATTGCATTTTAATCACGATCCAATCAAAGATGCAACATGAATGCAGCATGAGCAGTTTTTAATCTAAATTAGACTATAATTTCGAAATTTGAAGCAAAAACAGTCTGACTTTAGTTTTGTGAAACTGTACTACATAAAAGTACAGTATGTATGAAACAGCAGACGATCTGAATGAGACGCAGATTCACTCTCTGCCAGCAGATGGCGCTTATGAACAGCAATGATACAGTGTTTCCTTGGTTACCGCTGTAAACAAAGCAGTGCTGCGCTTATGAACACAACTTTAATATGCATCGTTCAGAGGCAAGATGAAAAGAAAATACCACGTTTTCTAAAGACAGTCAGTTCCCTCAGAGATACATTCATATAAACTCCTACTCCAATTGTATCACGATTTGTTTGGAATCTCAACCAATTTGGTTAATTTTTTAATTGATTTTCAAACGGCATCCCTAATGGTGAGGTTGCATTGTGGGATTTGTCCTCGCTCCTCATGTGTAGTTTGGAGACGAGCTGTATGTGTGTTTTGGGTCACGCCGTGTCCGCAGTCTCAGCTGCTGGCTCTGTGCAGTGCCGTGTTTGTTTATGCGTGTGTTCTGCTGTGTGTTGGTGGAGGATCAGGGCTTCGAGGGGATGAAAACACATCGCCCAAGAAGGCAACTCCCACAGCCATGCGGCCTTCAGCGCACCCCGCCGCGTCCTCACCCCACAGTGCAGGGAAACTCCTGCCCCGCTCCGCTAGAGAAGCTCCCACACGCAGCAGTCCAAAGGACTCTCCGTCACGCTGACAGATCCGCGCTGACATGGGCTCTGGAGGAAAGTGCTCCGGCAGCGAGAGGACGCCGGGGGGGGGGCGGCGTTTGCCCTGAATTAATGCTGTTCCTCCTCTGCACTCGCTGCACAGACACACTGGAGGATAATTAATTTAATTATCATACGGCCAACTGCAGATGACAGCAGGACATTAAAGAGATCTGAAATATTTATTAAAAATGTGCTGTAATCAGGTGGTGTGTGTGCCGTTTAAGGGGGTCTTCTTGCTCATCACAAATGTTACTGTGAGAAAAACAAATAAGAAAGTCTTGCCAAAACCCCCTGAGCGTGACCCCAATGACACCTGAAAACACGTGTACAGTATCAGAATAAACCTTGTCCTGTAATTCACAGACATATAGAAGCCCAGTCCTGCAGCATGATGAAAACAGATATGCTTTGCAAAACCATAATTGTGAAAAAGGAATTTTGGGATAAAAAGTGAAGAGAAAAAATGTCTTCATGTCATCATGTAGTAACTCATATTTTTTACTTTTTGTCTCATAATTATGAAAACCATGTTATCATTTTGAGAACAGGTGTCTCAAGCATTATGACTTGGTATCTCATCATTTTGACTTTTTACCTACTTTTTACCTTATGATCTTATCATTTTGACATGTTTCAGAATTATCACTTGACAACTCATAATTGTGATGTTTCATCTCATAATTATGTCTTAGTATCATAACTTTGACACTTGTTTCATAATTATAACAGTATCTGATAATTACAACTTGTCTCATAATTATGACTTGGCATCATAATTGAGTCAGTTTATCTCATAATTGTGACTTTTTTTAATTTCATGGCTTAGTATCTCATAATTGCATGTGTCAATTTTTACACTGACAGGTATCTCATAATTTTTTTTAAACCTTATTAACATCTCATAGTTGAGATAGTGAGTTAATATCTCATAAATTATGACTTATCTCATGATTGTGACTCGGTATCTCATGATTTCGTATGTTATAGTTTAGACTTTTTTCCTGTTGCTAGAATAGTTGTTTTGTACACTGTAATGGATTATAAGATACAGGTACTTTTTTTTTTTTTTTACGATTTCTTCTCCAATCAATGTCCCCATCATTATTTAGGTACTAAAAAGTGATAACTATTATCTCAGAATTATGACACAACTTTTTAAATCATAATTTTTTACTTTTTAATCTTATAATTATTACATAGTATCTCATAATTTAGCTTTTTTTCATCTTAAAATCAACACTTATGTGATAATTATGAATTCATGTTTTGTTTTTTTTCTTATGTGGCAGAAATGTGCTTCCATAGTGACATGATCATCATATTCATTTATTTTGTGGAGTATCAGCCTGCAGGTTCACTGATCAAGCGTGTGAGAGTCGGTGTGTTTTCAGGGGTGTTTGTGATTTATTCTCCTGCAGGGCTCCGGAGGGCGGCCGCTGCCTCTCAGTAGATGTCCTTGCCAGAACGCCATTGACAGGATGACAGAAGAGCTGGAATATGCTGATAAAACTCCAGACGTCCAGGGAGGATGTCCATCAAACGCTGAGCGCAGTTGTCAGTCGGAACCGGGTGAGATGTGTGTGTGTGTGTGTGTTCTGGTATAAAGCACATCATATTGTCTGCTTGCAGCATAACTGTTACTTCACTGATATTCTTTCAGAACTGTATTGGTGCATCGAACACCAAAACAAAAGAAGCATGGTACCACTATAGTTTTGTTGAGGAAAATATCATATTTATGGCTGGAGACGCTGATCCTCAGACCAGTGAATAGACGCACCATAGAGCTGCAGTGTTTTACCAGTTCATGCTCTGATCATATAATTGTGCGTCTTTAACAAAATAAAAAGACAGACCAAAAGCACTCACTGACTCCATCACGTTTCCACTTGGCTCTGTTGGAAACGGCCCTGGGTAATACTGTGTTTCTGGGCATGAACCATGTGTTTTGGATATTGCCATAGTTAATTCCATGGTGTTTAGATATCATATAGTATATTTCTGTATTATTTTAATAATTCAGTACCATGATATTGTCCAGGCCAGTGCTCGTTTTTAAATCCAGGGTCCACACTGACACAACAGTATTTGAAGGCCCTCTCCCTGAGACGGCTCTGGTTCATCTGCTGTAATGACAATTTACAGTGGATAATTGTTTAATAATTTATTATTATTATTATTAAATAGTAATCATTTATTTAAAAAAATTATAACAATTTTATGCAACTGGCCCCTGATTATAAATATTTTAGACCTTGGAAGTTTAAATTAAAACTGTATATTTATTATAAAAATGCCAGTGGAGGAATATTTTACTAATTTCCATGAAGTCTAGAAATCACACTTTTAAAATGAATCTTCCTGGTATGTCAGTTGTTGATAGGGTGATCAACACAGCAAATATCTTTTTGTTTTGGATTATTTTAGTGCTTGTTTGTCTTATTTTAAATGATGTCCGGTAGTGTTTTAGCAGTGGTGCTGTAATTAATGTGATGGCATAGACCCTTTCTCAGAGGAGTAGCATCATCTCCCGTTCACCCCTGAGCCCTTGATTGGTTGATTTTGCAATTGTAGTTGATATCAGCTCTGTATCACAGTACTCATTACTCATTACTCGTTTGTAATGTCAAGCACTAGATGTTGACGTGTGTGTGTGTGTGTGTGTGTGTGTGTTAAAGGTTGTCTGCCGTCACACTCGTCCAGGAGTTCAGCGGGTTTCCAGTGGATATCCGGTCTAACAGCGCTTCAGTCCGAGCACCCAGACGTCCAGAGCCAAACCCGGCATGTCTTCACACTCCTGCAAAGTAGGAAAATTGCTCTCTTTTCTCTCTTTCTGGGAGATCACAGCATATACGCGTGCGTTCGGTGTCGTCTCAGATGTAGTGTGCTGTGTTTACCCTGACGACTGTGAAGAAATAATGAAGAACGTCGATCGCTGCTTCTGGCCACTCGTGTGCAGTTCAGCCCATCAAACGCTGACGGCAAATAGGCCTCTGTTCCAAACACGCTTTCATTTTCCCTCTTGTTGTGCTGGCAAAACGCACTTTTAAGAGGTACGGCGGGGCTCTTTATTCGGCGGCCGCTCTTTTCTTCACACGGCTTGTTTAGATGGGACTCCGTCCGTCACGGCGAAGCACCGACGACGACAGACGCTTCAAATTAAAGCCGGAGAACGAAAGCGCTGCTCTGGCCGTTTCTATCGCCCGCAGAACTTTTAAAGAGAGCGGCCTGTAAAAGCAAAGAGAAAAATCTTAAGCAAGAGCGGCTGGAGATGAAAAGCATATTTAATGTTTTTCATCTTACTTCGCCAAACAGCCTTCACAGCGCTCAGACAATATTAAACAAGTTAATATTTAATGAGCGGCTTTCTTGTGCGCTGAAACGCAAACGCCTGCGAAGGAAAAACAAACTTGACGTCGTGTGAAATTCTAATGTGGTGCAGCGCTGCTGCGGTTCCTCCATTGTGCGTGTTTTTAACAGACTGTGTTCATGTCGTGTGTTTATGCCGGTTTGAGCCTGAGGTGAGAGTGGAGGATCCTTAGAAGTTCAGCCGTAAACTTTTCTAATGAGATACGAGCAGCTCTTTGTTTAATTGACGGTGTGTGTGTGTGTGTGTGTATTGGCAGGACAGCTGCAGGAGAAAGGCCTGCTGATGAAGCACGTGCTCCTGGTTCATCTCTACGTGAGCGACATGGAGAACTTCAGTCAGATCAACTCCGTCTACCGCACCTACTTCACCCACAATCCTCCAGCCAGGTAAACAATGCCTTTAAACAGGGAATTCACTGCTGTGAAGATGAGCTTTTAATGAAATGTGTCTGTCCATGCAGTAGAAAGGTGATAAAAATGCACATGACTTACTGGATAAGAATTTTAGGTAACACTTTACTTGAAGCCGTTATATGTAATGCATTATAAAAGAATTTGAATGCACTTGACAAATTAGGCTTTGTAATGCACATTATGTATGATCTCGTAAGTAACAGTTATAACTAGGGATGCACGATATTGGATTTTTGCCGATAATTTTCAACTCATTTTGCCGATAGCCGATGCAGATACAGATATATGCAGATATATTTCCTTTTGTTTGGAAACAACACCAAGTCTCTCCTGTGCAGAGATTTTAAACAAATTATTTTTAATTTTGGTTCGTTTTTAAAAAAAACTTATTTGTTAGAATTAAATAAACAATAATGAAGTTCTTTTATAATGAGAGTACATTGAAAATAAAACTATGAAATAGCTTTGAAAATAACTATAAATCAGTCACTTTTTTTTTTTCAGCCAGGGTTCATTAAAGGAGGGCATACCATATGTCACATATTACAATATAATAGGCCTATTATTGGGGGGGACAGATTGGTATTTTTCCAATTTTGGGGGGGACACGTCGCCCCCAAAGTATATGGTGGTTACGCCTATGGTTGAATCTATTGCGCACTGGACGCATCATTCTGTCCATGCATCCTCAGTTTAAATGCAGCAATCAAAAACAGTGAGTCTAATCACTATTCCGGCAAAAATCGGTTCAGTAATGAGCCACACTGCTGACTTGATCTTATCGCTAGCACACCCTGAGCACATGTGAGTTATTCGTCTTATCGGAGACATAACAGCATAATTGTACATATCGGGCCGATGCTTACATTTTAAGCCATTATCGGCCAATTCCGATATCGTTACGATAATATTGTGCATCCCTATTTATAACACATTATGCACTGTTGCATTTTTAGAAAGTATGAAGCATTAAAAAAACAACAAGCAACCAATTTCAGATGCAACAAGGAATCTTCAAATATTATAATGCATTCAAACTTTGGTTACAATTATTTATAAAAAAAAAATAATGTATCACAGCGTACATTATGAATACCTTTATAATGCATTATGCATAAAGACTTCAAGTAAAGTTCTACCATTTTTTTTTTTTTTTTTTACAATTTATACCTGATAAAATATTTCAGAGTTTGAAATTTTTGGTAAAAATGCCTATTGAGTTACAACATTGTAACTTTTCTAATGAGATACGTAAATCAACATTATACATATATATTAGTGCTGTCAAACGATTAATCCAAAATAATCCAAAATAGAAGTTTTTGTTTACGTAATATATGTATGTGTACTGTGTATATTTGTAATGTGTATATAAATACACACACATGCATGTATATATTTAATAAAAATGTTATGTTTATATATTAAATATATTTATATATAATATAAAATATAAGAATATAAATATATAAATGTATATACATGTAAATATTTTGAAAATTTATACTGTATGTGTGTGTATTTATATATACATAGTAAATATACACAGTACACATATTACGTAAACAGAAACTTTTATTTTGGATCTTGTTCGTCGATGCGATCGTTTGACAGCACTAAATAAAATATATATATATATATATATATGTGTGTGTGTGTGTGTGTGTGTGTATATATATATATATATATATATATATATATACAGTCATGGCCAAAAATATCGGCACTCTTGGTAAATATGATCAAAGAAGGCTGTGAAAATTAATCTGCATTGTTAATCCTTTTGATCTTCTATTTAAAAAATTCACAAAAATCTAACCTTTCATTGGATAATAAGAATTTAAAATGGGGGGAAATATCATTATAAAATAAATGTTTTATTTATATATATATATATATATATATATATATATATATATATATTTATGCAACAGTTCTTTCTGGTCCTTGAATCTGATTGGCTGATAAGAGTGTTGATATTAGAGTCCAACAGAACTCCAACAGCCATTTTCCCGTTTGTATCGCTCCACTTGCCGAAGTTGCTGTGTTTATCATAGCAAGTGTCATGGCGGATGCCCAAATCCACTATAATTTTGAAAATAATACTGCTTTGTGTCACTGAATGTAGTTTTAAGAGCATTTTAGGCGAGAATGTACTTGTTTGGACTTCAAATATGCGGTTTGTTAATAAAGATAACGTCTATTTGAAAATTTGCTACAGAGCGTCAGCGGCCGTTCAGCGCTCATAAACCTGCGGAGAGAGCGCCTCACCGCGGCCAGATCTTCTGGAATTTACCGCTGGCTCTGATGTCTCTATAGTGGTTAAACATAAGATATAATTCATTTTGGGTAAATCTAATGGGCAGTCTTTGGTCTCATTAATCTATTATTTGTTCCAGAGCAAATAGTTTTGGCAAAATCTCATAATTTTTATGTAACTTCAATGCTGTATATCAGAGCACTGCCTTTGTACTTCTAACTGAATTGCCTAGCAACTTTTATGATGGCTGTTGTTGTTTGTTAAATATTATTATTATTATTCAAGTAATGTTTTATATAAATAATAGTAGTATTTAGTATTAGGAAACTGTGTGTGTGTGTTTGTGATGGTGATTTTAGTTACATTGTTCTGCCATTAGATGGTGACAAGAGACTGTTTTTACGAGTCAGCAGTGAAGTCAGCATTGAAAAATACAAAAGCGCAATTTTGAGCAAAGAAGTTATTTTTTCTTTCAAAAAGCTTGTATGCAGCCAACAAATGTACCGAGTAGCGCAGTCATCAGAAATCACCCTTAACAGATGAAAGGATAGTACAACAAAGATATCGCTTTCCTCAGCGGACATTCAAACTATTGTTTTATTGTGAATATGAGATTGATCTGAAGAATGAATGCTGCATCAGATGCAGGTAATCACGATCGCTCAGTCAATCTGTCTCTCATAAAATTCTACTATACATAATACGCCGCTTTTACTACAGTAATACAATAAGCTTTTAATGAAGCAACTCAACGTTCCTTCGTTACTAGTTCTAAAGTAACATTTTGGAATTAATAACGGAGGCTTGGGCTCAGCTGTTAAACTGTCAACTTTAGATTCGAATCCGTGGCGGAAGGAAGTAGTTCACACAAAAGAGAGCTTTTAAAGACCCTCTGTTGTTATTTTTTATGTACCGTATTGACCTGAATATTAGACGACCCTGATTATAAGACAACCCCCCCTTTTTCAAGATGTACCTTTTGGAAAAGGCTTTTTGAAAACCAAATCTTGTTTTATTAAGATTTTTTTTTTTTCTTAAATTATTTTCATTTTGCATTTTTTCCCCCCTATTTTAATTTTTGTTTTGAATATATGGTAAATACTGGTAAAATGTACCAACAATCACATTTAAAATATACACTTTTTGATATACCATAAAAATAACAGATAGCCCATCTGATTTATATAACAATTAGGCTATCCATCTCATAGTAGCCTACCAAAATATCATTATCAGTGAAAGTGAAATCTTATTGTAGCCTTCAAATCTGGGTAGGCTACTGTCTTACATTTTAAAATCACTTACAGAGGAAGTTTGTTCCCATCAGGCTAACATGGCAGTCACGACTCGTGCCGCTGTAAGCTTTTCTTTTTCTTTTGAGTTCACTCGCGATCTTCTAATATTATTACAAAACACATTACATTACGTATTTCTTGGCACACTCGTTTTATGTGTATTTGGCGCCACCTATTGTTGTGGGTGTGTTATTGACATGTCAAAGTCTGGACCCTGAATATAAGACAACCGCGTTTTTTCAGAAGTCATTCCAAGAAAAAAACATCGTCTTATATTCGGATCAATATGGTATTTACCCACTCATGCCATCAAAATGTTGTATAAATGCAATATCATACACGTAGATGTGAGATATGGCTGTATATCGGCATGCTGTGATTACCTACGGCCGAATCACAGCCGTGCCGATATACATATATATAAACCTTGCTACTTGTACTGCATTAGGCTAACCGAGACTTGTCAAAGCACAAAGCAAGTCTCGGTAATTAACAAAAGTACAAAAACTTTAAAATAAAAAATAAAACATGTTTTTGCCATTTTTATGAGTTATTTTTCTTGATATCTATATTTTTATTAATTTTTATTTCAGTTTTAATTTGTTATTTTAGTACATCAAGTTTAACTGAATTAAAATTAGAAATTTTAATAAAAGAAGTCAAAAATATTTTTTAAATATTTTATTTCACTTAACTTGGTTCACTTAAGTAACTTGGTTTTGATTGCTTCTATTGTCATCATTTGTAAGTTGCTTTGAATAAAAGCGTCTGCTAGATGACTAAATCTGGTTGCAAACTGATCAGAAGCTGTGTTATTGTGTAATGCAGGGTCTGTGTCCAGCTGTGGCTCCCGGTCTCTCAGCAGCTGCGGATGGACGTTCTGCTTCATGACAGGACGGCGGCCTGCGAGGAGGACGCTTTTCCTCAGAGAGACACGCTTCACGTCCAGAGTCTGTCCCACTGGGCACCGGCCAACATCGGGCCCTACAGTCAAGCCGTGCAGGTACAGTGAGCGCTCCTTCATTTGCATTTGTTTGGGGTAACACATTACAAGTAAACGTAACAACTTTTAAGTAACTGGTAAAATAATGCATTACTTTTTAATTTATAAGGAAATATCTGAGTCACTTTTTCAAATAAGTAACCTCAAATAAGCCTGTTACTTTGTTTCCATGTATTGACTTATGGCTCTGGTGTTGCCATGTTGAGAGAAATCAGGAGTAAGTGCAGAGCGTTGTGTGTGAACATGATCTTACTGTAGCTCTAGACTAAATATCAACATGTGTTTACTCATCTCACCTGCACAAAAAAAGACTCTGTATTCCTCACAATCAATAAAAACAGTCAAATGCAAACTCAGAATATTATACAAACCTGCAATAATTAAATATGTTAAATAAGACAAATATAATTTATGTATTTAATCCCATTTTTATAAACCAATGTTTTTGCTACTGACCTTCGATGATCCAATTCAACCATACTAAGCAAAAATTACACATTTGTGCTTCATTTTTGTTATTGCTGAATAGTGTTGAACTTTCTTCTCCTGCGTCATATTCTTCATGTGATTAGTTTGAGCGGCGTCCTCTACTGTACAGACGTGAATCTACATGTCCTTCAGTCTGAGGCCTATTCATTTCACTTTTGTTGTGAAAGGGCTTTTACATTTGTAAAAGAAGAACTTTTTATATTAAAAAGAAACAAGCAAGCCCTGCCCATATTTAAAAATTTACTCAAAAGTAACGTAACACATTACTTTCCATAACAAGTAACTAAGTAATGTAATTAGTTACTTTTTTAGGGAGTAATGAAATATTGTAATGCGTTACTTTTAAAAGTAACTTTCCCCAACACTGTTCATTTGTCCTTTACAGAGACGATTGGTACGATTGCAGCGGCTGCGATCGCTCTATATGTTAATCTGTGTTGAATTAGCACACAGCGAGCGTAATATCATAAATTCAACAGCTCAATCATGAGTAAATGCACTTCCACAGCCCATCACACATGACAGCCTGGCCTGCATGTTACATTTGCTAAATTGGAGCGCTGTAGACAGTTCCCCATATTGATATAATTACCCCCTCGCTGTGCCCCCTGCCTCGCGCTCGTGATGAGAAACGCTTCTGCTGATGGCGTTTGTGCCACACAGACAGCTACCTTTCCCAGGAATAATCACTGATTCATGCCTATATTTAATTTAGAGGAGGGAATAGCTGAAGTTAGCCAGTGCACTTTGGGGCGTCTTCATTATTGTTGCGTCTCCTTGCCTTTTTTTTTGCGCCACTGCTTTGAGATCAGTGGTCATATGCATCAAATCATGGCATATGAGTCAGAAAATCAGTGCTAATTTAGTAACATTAAGACTCTTCTGAAGCTTTGATTAATATTTTGGATTTCGTTTTTATATATATATATATTTTTTATTATTTTTAAGTTTTAGTAATTGGCAAAATTACCAGAATTTTAAAGTAAAAAATAAAACACGTTTTTGCCATTTTTATTAGTTATTTTTCTTGATATATCTATATTTTTTATTAATTATTATTATTATTTTATTAGATATTTTAGTACATCAAGTTTAACTAAATTAAAATTTTAATAAAATAAGTTCAAAATAATATATATTTTTTTACATTTTATTTTATTTCACTTAAAGGTGCCATAGAATGGAAAACTGTATTTACCTTGGCATAGTTGAATAATAAGAGTTCTGTACATGGAAATGACATACCGTGAGCCTCAAACACCATTGTTTCCTCCTCCTTATGTAAATCTCGTAAATAAAAAAGAACATAACACCGACTGTGATGTAACAGTCGGGATCACTAATAGTTACGTCCCCAGTATTTGCATAAACCCGCCCATGTTCTATGCCAGACGCCAGCCGAATCATCAGAAGCTATGCAGGTATTGTGAAGAAACAAGCGAGGACAACAGCGAAAATGGCAGATCATGGAAATAAATGTTATGTTTCAGGCTGTGCAGGGGATGTGAAGTGCAGGGATGGGTTGGTGTCTGTATTCAGAAAGGCACGGAAAGCAAATAACGAGTTCTAATAAAATAACGCGAGCCACTAAAGGGACATGGTTAGCTCCTTGCTAGCGGTAGCAGTACATACGATTTGACTTACCACATAAACAGAGTAAGGAGAGATGACTGAGGATGATGGCGAATGATTTACAGATCCTGAGCACCACTGACAAGCATCTGATCTAGTAAAATGTGTGGTAAGTACTGCCGCTCCATAGTATAAACAGAGTTTGTGCGATCGCGAATCTCCAAAGTGAAAGTGAAAGTAAAAAGTGATAGTGCATTCGAAAGCAGTATTGAAATATATATTTTCCTCCCTGTGTTTCTTCCTGCTGTGAGCTGATGAAATGAGCCGCACTGTGAAACAGCCAATCAGAGCAGAGCTCAACATTATTATTCATGACCCTTCCAAATAAGCCAATAACAGACCATTTAATTCTAGGGAGAAATCCTAGGGATGTAAATGCACACAGCATTTTTGCCCTTACCTAAGCCACATACCTTCTATGTAGATATCAGAGAACAATTTAAAATATTGTATCAATGCATTCTATGGCACCTTTAAATTTTATCTCAAGTAACTTTTTATGTTTTTATAATTTTAGTTAACTCTAAATAAATAATAGCTACAAATATATACAAATATAAATGTAAATAAAAATATATATAATATTAAATATTCTTAACCTATTCATATATATAATATATATGTGTGTGTGTGTGTGTGTGTGTGTGTGTGTGTGTGTGTGTTTAAATGTGTATATATAACTTAATTTTAAATTCTGAATTGTCTTTTTAGTTGTTTATGTTGTTCTTTACTGAATAT
This sequence comes from Onychostoma macrolepis, assembly GCF_012432095.1. Lineage (NCBI taxonomy): Eukaryota > Metazoa > Chordata > Actinopteri > Cypriniformes > Cyprinidae > Onychostoma > Onychostoma macrolepis. Next base: position 31,313,453 of record NC_081171.1, on the reverse strand, counting down.
AATTTAATAAAATTAAATTGTAATGGCCAAACCTTTAGTGTGCAGCTGTGTTACTGCAAGAAACATTATCTTCTTAAAATGTTTTTCTTTCATTTTCGGTGAAATTTAAGTTTGGCCCCAAACTAGCTAGGCCAGACCGAGTCAGGTTATGGTTAACTTTTAACCCAGGTTTTCAAAAATGAATTTATTTAATAATAATTCTCAATTAATATTGCTAGAAAAAGGTTTTAAACTGGGTATTAAACTCATTTGAAGAGATTTGATCTAAATCAAATGTAAATTTATTTAATAAAAATTCTTAATTTTTTTAAACTCATGAAAATATTTTAATGTATATAAAATTGAATTTTAATGTAATTTTCTGAAGGTTCAGCCACTTCTTTGTCAAATGTGTGTAAAACATCAAACGTATTTCATTATCAGGGAGTGTTCTTTGTCTAATTGCCGAGAGCGTGTTGATTCTGTTGTGTAATGTGAAGGATCCTTATCAGATTTGATTTACCAAATTCGTTAACCTTTGCGTTCGCGTAGCTTCAGGCCCTGAGCGCCGTCATTTAGATGAAATTAAACGCTCTGTGTGTTTTTTGTTTTCTCAGTTTCACCCTTGATTAGCTCGCGCGGCGAGGTCACGTTTAGCATAATAGTCCCTGTGTCCTTAATGAGGAATTCTGGACGTGTGACAGATTCTCCTCTGCCTTGAGATATGTCTCGCCAGATCTCGTGATCCTGTTATTTTGATGTTTATGCAAATCACAATTTATCATTAAGATTGTAGCGTAACATATTTACGTCCAGCAGACATCTAAACATATTTTATTGGACTGTCCCGCTTTTAATGTATGTAGAAAACTCTTTTATGAAGTGAACTCCCTTAAAGAGTTATGTAGTATAATTTTGCCAGAAAAAGTTTTAGAATTTTTATCATATGTGACCTAGGACCACAAAACCAGTCAATTTTTCGAAAGCTTTCCATTGATGTATGGTTTGTTAGGATCTGACAATATTTGGCTGTTTGAAACTATTTGAAAATCTGGAATCTGAGGGTGCAAAAAAATCTAAATATTGAGAAAATCACCTTTAAAGTTGTTCAAATGAAGTTCTTAGCAATGCATATTACTAATCAAAAATGAAGTTTTGATATATTTACGGTAGGAAATTTACAAAATATCTTCATGGAACATGATCTTTACTTAATATCCTAATGATTTTTGGCATAAATAGAAATAGATAATTTTGACCCATACAATGTATTGTTGGCTATTGCTACAAATATACCTGTGCTGCTTATGACTGCTTTTGTGCTGCAGGCTCACATGTTAATGTAAAAAATCTTGTGTTTGTTTGTTTGCTGGCTTTTATTGCATTTGTTATACTTGTATTTTTAAAATAGTTTTTGTCATGAAAATAGCCTAAGATGCTGACATGGCATTAAATAAATATACTACTACTACTACTACTATCCAGCAGACGTCTGAGGTTGCCAGAACTAATGAGCTATGATCGAATGATATTTGGCGTTACATTAGGACGAATATTTTACACCTTGCTAATATCGCGAGTCTTCCGGCGTAAGCTCTCAAACATATTTCCAAGAGAAGGGGAGAAAAAAAAATCAATTTTCTCTCATAACAGACGATTAAGCTTGTGTGTTGGCAGATGGTTGGAATTGACCCTTCATTAACCAAAGTCGTCGTTAACAGCAGGAGTTGTAAATCGTGCGTCGCCGCACACCTTGGTGATTTAATGTTTCCTGTTCCCTAAAATCCCTTCAGGAGCGCCAGCGATCGTAATGGAATGGAATCCGTAAGCAAACAGAAGAGCTGTGTTAAATCACGATCCACACGCTACCCTGAGACCTGGCAACCGCCGCACGCTTTAATAATCCAATTTAACATCCGCCTGCATCATGTAGTCCTGTTAGTCCCAGTTTTGGGAATACGCCCACTCCGTCGGGAGGGTCGCTTTATTCCTTGCGCGGCCTCGCAATTGGATTTGCATTGGGAAAAATCTCATTCTGACGCCCACAATTACCGTCGAAGAGAACCTCTGCTGCGGGAACATTTCAATAATCTTCTTAAAGCGGGCGAAACGATTGAAACAATGAGGCCGGATTCTCCCGCATGGCGCTCAGGAATGAATGTGGCCACACAGCTGCTCCTGCCGCTCAGATAACGAACACTCCTCTGATTAACAGGAACTCGTGTAATTAGAGGCCGGATGCTTTCATTTCTGATTCACACTCGGTCAGAAGTCTGGAATCATTGAAGTCTCTTCTGCTCACTGAGGCTGCATTTATTTGATCAAGAATACAGTAAAAACAGTGAAATATTATTACAGTTTCAAATAGCTGTTTAAAATAGCTTGTCATTTTAATTAGTTATCATTTTTTCTTGGTATGGATATATTTTTATTCATTATTGTTTCAGTTTTAATTTTAGTTATTTTAGTACATCAAGTTAAACTAAATTAAAATGAGATTTGTAAAATATTTTATATGTTTATATATATATATATATATATATATATATATATATATATATATATATAATTTTTTTTTTTTACGGTTTTAGTTTTACTTAACTATATTAACCCTGCCAAGAAGACACTTTAAAGTTAAAAATAAATATTAAGTATTGAATAAATATGAAAAAAAATATTCTTAACAGAATCTTAATTTATTTATTTATCTGAAGGGTCTTTTTAGATGCATATACTGTTCTTCGTTGCATTTAATTATTCTGATAAGCTGTAATTTATTTCTGTGATGCGCAGCTGTATTTTCAGCATCATTACTGCAGTCTTCAGTGTCACATGATCTTCAGAAATCATAATAATACGCTGATTTACTGCTCAACAAACATTTCTGATGAAAACACTTGTGCTGCCCAATGTTTTTGTGAAAATTGTTCAAAAGTTTGGTTAAATTAGAAAAAAACTAAAAAGTTTAATTGATCAAGGATGCATTAAATTGATCAAAAGTGACAATAAAGACATTTATAATGTGACAAAATATTTCTATTTCAAATAAATGCTGTTCTTTTGATCTTTCTATTCATCTGTGAATCCTGAAAAATAAAATGCGTCACAGTTTCAACAAAAATATTGAGCAGCACAACTGTGTTCAACATTGATAATAATCAGAAATGTTTGTTGAGCAGTAAATCAGCATATTATTATGATTTCTGAAGATCATGTGACACTGAAGACTGCAGTAATGATGCTGAAAATACAGCTTTGATCTCAGAAATAAATTACAGTTTAACACATTCACACAGAAAACAGCTGTTTTACACTGTAAGAATATTTCACATTTGTACAGTATTTTTGATCAAAGAAACACAGCCTTGGTGAGCAGAAGAGAATTCTTTCATTTAAAAAAAAAAATCACAATTCTTCCAAACTTTTGTCTGGTGTGTGTCGTGGCGATCACAAGCTCGTGTGTGTAGATGTGTTGTGTGTGGAAGCAGCTTCAATTAGCAGATGCAGTTAATGAGGCTCGCTGGGCAGGAGGTGCGTTATGTACAGATTAATTAGAACATTTACGTTAGTTAGTAACGCAGCTAAACGAGCGGCGTCTCTGAGGAGGAGCTCGTCAGCGCCCGCGGTGATCTCCCTTCGCCATAATCTATTAAAGCACCGCTTTTATCTCACCTTGCCCTTGTCAAATTTTATGGATTTTTTCATAAACACTGCCTATACTTCATAAATGTCTCAATTTTCTAGTCTATTAACATTACTTCAGAAGCAGTTGATAAAAGAGGCAGGCAAGCATGAAATAATGCCCCAGTAATATGCAGCGCTGCAGGCTAGAGCAGTAGGGCGCGAGCCGGCGCTCAAACAATGCTAGGATGCTATCAGCTCTAATAAAAGAGCCAGCGATCACTTACCGCCAGAGAGAGACGGGCGAGACGGGGGCGGCGGGGCTCGCGCACCAATTGAGCTGAAGAAAAATGAGCTCTTCTGCTGTCCTGCTTTCATCCGCCCCACCAGAGCAGCGTTCACCATCACCGACCGCACGCTTCCTCATCAGATCCACCGAGATACACCAGTCATGTCTGATAGTCTTCAATATATAAGCTTCATACGCTTTAGAATAAATGCGCTTTCCATTGATGTATGGTTTGTTAGGATCGGACAATATTTGGCTGAGATGCAACTATTTGAAAATCTGGAATCTGAGGGTGCAAAAAAATCAAAATATTGAGAAAATCACCTTTAAAGTTGTTCAAATGAAGCTCTTAGCAATGCATATTACTAATCAAAAATGAAGTTTTGATATATTTACGGTAGGAAATGTACTAAATATCTTAATGGAACATGATCTTTACTTAATATCCTAATGATTTTTGGCATAAAAGAAAAATCATAATTTTTATAATTTTGACCCATACAATGTATTGTTGGCTATTACTACAAATATACCTGTGCTGCTTATGACTGCTTTTGTGCTCCAGGCTCATATATTGTGAATAAAACAGAAGCTACATGAACAAATGCATCTGAAACTAAATGTTGTTGCAAACACAAGACATTTAATGCTAGTAGAATAATATTATAAATCTAGCTACAAATAACCAAGGCATTCTTTAAACACTAAATGAACACATGGAAGAAGGATTTTAAACGGTTCATATAATGTATCATTTCTTATTTTAATGTATCATTTCTTATTACTAATACATAAATATTGTTTTTATTTTTCAAAAACATTTATATGTACTATTTTAACAATACCTAGAAAAGCAAATATCTTTTTTTTATGATATTTAATGTTTCTTAATATTGTCTGTAAATACAATTGAAACTACATGAACAAATGTGTCTGAAACAAAAACAAAATTAATTTAGCACATGCTTTTATCCAAGGCGACTTACAATTGGGGAAACAAAAAAATAGTTTAAAACACAAAAAATGAATGCTAGTAGAATAATACTATAAATCTGTAGCTACAAATAGGTGTTTTAAACACTAAATCAATATATGGAAGAATGTAATTGAATCTTTTAACATTTTATTAAATTGCTTCATAGTACTTATTGATATTATTGTTTTGTTAATTTTATATTTAGTAATTACATGCACCAATGCAAAAAACCTATAAAAAAATAAATAAAATCAGTATAATATTCAGTATATTTCTTAATATTGTCTGTAAATAAAATGCAAATTGCATGACTAAATGATCAATTACAGGATCATTATATATATAAATATATATATATATATATATGATCAATACTAAATGAACACATGGATAAATGATATTTAAACATTTGATTGAATTATTACACAGTGCATATATATTGATATTATTGTTTTATGTTATGCATTTAAAAGTTATGTTATTTAAAAGTTATATAAGAATAGCTAGTAAAAACATCAGTATTGACCTGCATTTAATCTGCGCTGAACTGAATTTGGTTGTAATTAGTGAGTCAGGAACGAGTGAAAAATTAACGACTTGAAAATAAGCACCACAGCAACTAAATCAGAGTATATGCAGGCCGCATTTGACCCTAAAACATTTTAATTGATTTAAAATGCCATGTATGGACCTAACATTTGGAGTTGATGATTCAGATGAATCAGAGTTTTGAATCAGTCCATTGAATCAGTTCAAAAGAACTGATTTGTCCAAATGAATCGAACTCTGTGTGCTGTTTGACTACAGAGGTCTAAACGGCCCAAATGACTCATTCTGCAGACAATCAGCCCAATAAATATCACTGCCAGAAAACTGGATTTAATTGCAAGAAAAAAAAAAATATATATATATTTAATACATTTATTTAAATGTACCCATATGAATGAAGCAGTAAGAGCAGAACATGTAGAAATGGAGAGCGTGAAGCCCTGCTGTTTGTGAGGATGAATCCGGCCTGCAGCCGAGCATGATGGGTAATGGGTTGTTCAGTGATGGTGAGGCGGCTGTGAGCACCGGATCCGTCCGAGCGAATCCGATCCGCCTCTGACTGGCTCTTCATCTGTTACTGGTGCCTGACCGTTTTCTTCATGTCTGTCCACAAACACACCAGCGCTGTTATATTCAGCGTATCGCTTCCTCCGTTTCATTTCAAAAAAGCCTGCAGCATCTTCACTTTTATGCAGATTCTTATTTTGAGTCTGCGTGATTCTCACAAAAACACATCCAAATCTCGTGCCCTCTCAACATTTAAAAGAAACATTATATTTTACCTGAAGTCAAGCATGTTTGTAGGATTTAGGATTCACAATATTTTGATGCCAATTAACCAAAAAATATAAGAATAAGAATAAATTAAATTGTACCATGATATATTCATAATTTGCTTAATAATATATTATTTTCTGCATAGAATGATCATTTTTCTCATTAATATAATTCTGTAATTTTAAGGTATAATGTTTGTAATATGTTTTGTAATCTTTTTTAAAATTGGAATACATTAAATACCTTCATATGTATACAAATAATTTATATGCAATATATATGCAAAATCTAAATAATATTTCAATATTTTGAAATATTAATGTAATGCAGTAATTTTACCATAAAATGTTTGTAATATGTAATGATTTTACATTTAAATCCCAATAAATTACGATACCATGATATATAAATAACTTGCCATCATTATAATATTTTATTATTTTCTGCTTAAAATTAGACTTGTTAATCTAATGCAGTCATTTTACAGTAAAATGTTTGTAATATGCCGTATTTTTTATTTAAATCATAATACATTAAATTATAACATGATATAATGTGTGTGTGTGTATACATAATTTGCTATATGTCATCATCTGCATGAATTCTCGTTTTTTTTTTTCAGTAAAATGTAATGTTTTTGCATTTAAATGAGAATGCATGAAATAATAGCCTGATATGTGAATGTTTGTTCAGCGCTGCAGTGCCGAATGCATGTGAATGTGAAGTGTGGCAGGATCACGTGTGGCGTTGGATTGCTCATCACAGGCGTGTGGCATGTTTTTAAATCTAAACCGGTGAAAACAGCACAGTATCTGCAGACAAACACACATTCTGTGCACGTGCATGGGGTGGATTTTGAATTGCATTCTGCAGATGGAAGGTGCACATATAAAAACGGAATAATAAATGCTATATTTGAAGACCAGCGAGCGCTGTCCGGTTTCATCACGTCCAGAGCCCATTACTATGGTAACGAGGGTCTATTCCTGTACGCCGGCGTCTGACGGGACAGACATTGACAATCAGAGAGCCGCGGGTCAGAGCGCTGTCCGAGGACGGCCGTCACCTTCCTCTTCGTTTATTAGGGAGATGCTGCATTTAACGGCTGCAGCTGAAGTCAATGGCTCATTGATATTAATGTTTATGTTCCGTTTACTTTTAGCCACTCTCGTAGTCATTAATTTCTCATCTTGGGCCTCGTTAGAGTTGCACCTTTTAACCCAGCTCATTCATTTTTCATTAGCCGTTGTTCCGCAGATATAAACGTGTTGTAGATGAATAAAAGACAAAGGTCTGTTTGGAGCTGCAGCTTCTTCACTCTTATGCAGATTCATTATTCATATTTCAGCATCTTACAAAAACATGCCTGCTTCACAAATGTAAAAGAAAAATTAGCCTGTTTTAGACCCCTTAAAATTTAGATCCCATTTTATCATTTTTTCAGTATTATTTTAATGCCAATTAACTGAAATGCAAAAAACAACTCATCATTGTTTTTTGTAATTTTTTATTCTTTTCAGTAGTCCAACCATTAAAAGATGTGTGTTAATGTAATACAGTAATTTTTGCAATTAAATGTTTACATTTAAATCAGAATAAATTAAATAATACCTTAATATCTTAATAATTTGCTATCTAAATAATATATAATTTTTTGCGTTAGAGCAAGACTTTTGATTTAGATTTAATTGTCACCAAAATGCAAAATTGTCACCAAAATGTCTCAATACAAAAAAAGTGTAATGATCCTAAAATAGAATTAATTTTCTTTATGAAAACTGAATGTGCCACATTTAGATATCATTTTATCATTTTCATGCCTATTAACAGAAGACAACCCCCGCATCACTGTTGTTCATAAATGTTATTATTATTTTCATTAAAGATTCCTTTTAGATTCCCGTTAATGAAATACAGTAAATGTTTGTAATGGAATACATTTTAAATCTGAATAAATTAAATAATGTAGAAAATATAGAAAAAAATTTGCTCAATAATATATCATTCTTTTTTGATATATTTTAGTAATAAAATATAATTAAAATACAAAATTGAATTAATTTTCTTTATTAGAATATATTTGCATGACTCGACAGGTTTTGTGTGCTTATGACTATCCATCCATATGTAACAAAGTATAAATAGCATTTGACAAAAAATGTGTACTGTAATAAAAAAAAAAAAAAACTCTAATAAAAGGGTTTGAATGTTAACCTGGCATAAATAGTTGAGATGTTTTAATAGAAAACACTCCAGAAGCTCATATATTGAAATGAAACTCTGAGCTGCTGGTCAAATAAAACACAGATGTAAAAGCCTGTGAAGGTAATAAAAGCGCGGTGATAGTTGATAATGAGGATGATGTGGTGTGTGTAGTTCTCTGGTGTTAATGAGCAGCGCTTGGCTGCGTTTCCTGAAGTCATACTGCCATCTCTTGAGCAGATCTCACACTGCAGGTGTGTGTGTGTGTGTGTGTGTGTGATGTGACACGGCCTGACATCAGCCGCGGGTCTGGAGCAGAGACCCTCACAAACCGGACCAGACCCCATCAGATCCGGCGAGAGACGCCCGGGCATTAGGCAGATTAGCGGGAGAGCACATAATGCGGGATGATGGAGTTTGTCATCATTTGCATTGTCCTGGAAAGATGCTGTTTGATAGAGCGGCGCGTGGCGGGCCCTGGCATGTCCTGCGGGCAGGTCGCGGGGTTTTGTGGGATGTGCATCAGTCGAAAAAACCTCACAACCAATTTGTCACAGACGCAGAGGTCGAGAGCCATGACTTTCCCTCCTCTTCCTCGCTGACAGAACGCTCTCTGACGGCCGCTCGCGTGATTTGGACAGATATGATCAGATGTCTGAATATTTCAGCTTCTGAACATTGTTGGTTTCAAACAGATAATATAAAATAACTGTGTTGTGTTGTGTTGTGTGATTCTCCAGTCTCACCATGTCTTATTTCAGTATCATTGAGATGCTGTTGTAGTTTTTGTTAATTTTTTAAATTTTTATTTTCATATTTTCTGCATACATTTTTTTTTTTATCTTTATTTCAGTTTTAGCTATTTTAGTACATTAGGTTAAACTAAGTGATAGAAAATTATAGCATAATTTGCTATTTGAATAATATATCTTTTTTTTTTTTTTTGCTTTACTTTAATGAGAATTATATTTTTATCATCCCATTAGAGAGATTTGGGGGCAAAATGTGTTTGATTGTCATTAATATGTTGCAATGCAAAAACCGTTTAATGTTTCTAAAATATAATTAATTTTCTTTATAAAAATATAAATGAATGTGCCACATTTAGATCCCATTTTAACATTATGACTTTTCATGCCGGTTAACCAAATGCAAAATACAAAAAAAAAATTTAAAATAAAAACAAAACAAATTTTTTGTAAATGGTTTCATTAATTTCATAAAAGATTCCTGTAAGATTCTAGTAGATTTAATGCACTAAAATGTTTGTAATGCAATATTTTTTTTAATATTTATATTTAAATAAAAAAACAACAATAGCATGATACCATACATGAATAATACCAATAATACCATATATAAATAATTTGCTCAAAAACATATGCTTATTTATTTGTTTGTTTGCATTTTGGTTTGTTACCTTAATGAGAATAAGACATTTTATCAATATATATATAAAAAAAGGACCATTTAATTTTTTTTTTAAAGATTAATTTTTATTTTTTGTCAGTTAACATTTATTTTTTTGTTTAAACTGTAATAACCCTGCCGTGACCTTGCTTGCACTTGTTTTAGCCGACAGATAGAGAGGAATAACCAGCATAAAGCTGACAGGAGCTGATGTGACAGCGTCTGTGGGCATGCTGGGTCAGACAGACACACACACGCTCCTCTCACACACTTCAATTACACGCAGAATTTCATATTTTGGTTTCTGAATCCAGTTTCCTTTGGTGGATCTGTTTATAGCAGCGCTGGAGTAACGCTGATCTCCTGTGAGGTGATGAGGGCTGGAGCTTCTCCTGAGCGTTTGTGTTTGTGAGGTGCTTCATCGCCAGCTTCTCATCACCAACATAAGAGCTGAAGCTGGAAGAGCTCTTCACAAAACTAAAACAAGCCAAATCCCATCTGCACAGCTCTGGATTACTTGATCATGATTGGTCAATAGCTGCATTCTAGACTACTGTTCAAAAGTTTGGGATCAGTTTTTTTTTTTTTCTTAATTGAAAGAAATCAATACTTCACATATTTATTTAGTATAAATTTAATTGTAATTTAGTATTAAATTGTTAATTTTAATTTAGTTTTTATTTAATTTTAATGTTGTATTAAAATATAAATTTTGTAAAAAAAAAAAAAAATATATATATATATATATATATATATTAATTTTAGTAATATTATTTTAATATCTTTTTAGTAGTATAAATCCCTTTTTGAAATATGTTTATAAAGACATTTATAATGTGACAAAAGACTTCTATTTCAAATAAAGGCTGTTCTTTTGAATTTTCTATTCATCTGTGAATCCTGAAAAATAAAATGTATGACGGTTTCCACAAAAATATTGAGCAGCACAACTGTTTTCAACATTGATAATAATCAGAAATGTTTATTGAGCTGCAAATCAGCATATTAGAATGATTTCTGAAGGATCGTGTGACACAGAATTTTTACTGTATTTTTGACCAAATAAATGCAGCCTTGGTGAGCAGTAAAGATTTTACTGGTCCCAGACTTTTGACCAGTAGTATATTTGTCAAACTAGTCTCAGTGATTTATTCTGTCACTCACGTCACTCTCTTTCTTCTCACACTTTAAAATCATGTACACACTAAACAATATATTTTTAGTTATTTGCTCCTAAACAGCCGTGTTATTTTGGGAATGTGATGGAAATGGCCTGGAATCGTAAAGAGAAAGCGGTCAGCAAAGTTGCAATTGAGCAGCATCATCACACACGTGTGTCTGAAGTGTTGCGTGTACAGTAACGCACGATGCTGTGTTTGTGTGGAGCCGGAGCGTCTCTATATGTGAGCCGTTCCTCAGCGTGATCAATTATGCATGAAGATCCATTTGGGATGTGAGTCCATTAGCATACCTGATGGTGTGTCCTTGACCGGAGCCACCGAGTTTGACTGTTCGTCAATAGCAGGTCACTTTCCCCGGCACGGCTCGTCTTCTGGCAGGAGCTCGCATCTTTAAGGTCACCTCCACTGCCAGCGCTCATAAAACAAACAAACAAGATCCGGGACCTCCGAGATTTCACTCGCAGACCATTAAAATGCCGGCCATGTGTCGCGGGACGCCGGAGGAGGAACATTTACACACGTGTTTCCTTCAGAGCTTACACAGAATCGTCGGCTTCTGGAGAAACTGTGTGTTGAGCCGTGAAATAAAGCTTGAGAATGCATTGGGAAATGACGCCGGGTCTGAAAGTTGCGCTTTCCTGAAGAGTTAAACGAAATGCGGCAGCGTAGTTTGACCCCTATGAATATTAATCGTCTCCCTCGGCTCTATTAAAAATGCATGGGCCGTTGTAGTTGTTGATCAGATTTTGGATGCCCATGCAAATTGGCCTGTCTTCCTTGTCAGCGGCACGGATGAATAATGTAGTTGTGTTGTATATTCAGGGACACACCATTGACAGTCAATTAACAAGTTTGATTGGTGTGTGAACTCCTTCTTTTGAACTGTTAATTTTATGTAAATAGTATTCCCCAGATCTCTTCCTGGCAGGGTAACCTGAGCGAGCCTCTTAATAATTGATCGCACCGCACCTGTTTTTTATTTTTAAATATTATAATAGCCGAGAGGTCTGGCTTTTGATATTCAAATGCACAGATCGCGGGCCGGTGGAGGCGAGAGGGCTTGTGAAGGCCGAGCTGTTAGAAGATCCGATGCCGAAGCTCTGATGCCGCTTGATGGCTCATAACTGAAACGCCAATGCCGATTTGTCGTGGAGGCGCAGACGATCCCAAATAACGCTTGCAGGTAAATGATGCGCTGATTGATCGGCCGTTTGAAGGCCGCGAGCTTCCGCCCGTCCCGGTAATTTGTAGCGGCCCGGGCACGAATGAAGGTTCATCAAAGCTGACAGGTGAAGCCAGGAGCCGGGAATCATGAGAAATCCGTATGATTATGGAAATGGATGTGACTCTTTCCTCCCTGCAGCAAACACTGTTTGTTGATCTGCTGTTTCCCAGGCTCATCTTGTAAAATGCTGATTTTGTTCAGAGAAGAAAGAGCAGCAGATGAATTTCCAAACGTCATCACGCTTTCTAAGATTCTGATCCTTCAGTTTAGTTCTGCTGCGTGAGCATCAGTTTGGCCGTATTTGTTTTGACTCGATATGCACAGACTAGTTTGTCTCAACACAAAATAGCAGGAGGTGATGGGAGTTTGGTTTGACGAGGTTCTCCAGTGCACTGAACTCTATGGAGCATCAAATAATTAATGTGCCAAGGATATTATAGTCAACTAAAACTGAAACCACCAAAAGAAAGTGTTGTTACTTGATATAAAATAATTGTAAACTAAAATAAAATAAATGGCTTATTTCAGCTAGTTTCTTATGCAACATTTCTGTTTTTCATTTAGTTACAAAATTAACTAAACATAAAAAAGAAATAAAAATGAATTAAAAAACATTTAAAGCTGCAGTCCGTAACTTTTTTTGGTTAAAAATGATCCAAAATCTATATTTGAGCAAGTACATAACCAGCCAGTGTTCAAAACTATCGCCTTACTTTAGCCCAATTTTAGCTTTTAATAATGTTTTCTAATTTGAGTTGTACTGTACGGGTAGGTTTTCGCGGGAAAATCGAGCATGGCACTGCGTCATTAAGTCACGTCTGTAAACCTAAAGAAGTCCCGGCTACTAGGCTATCACATGTGAGGATCCTGCAGGTGGTGGATCGTTTATAGCCTTTTCTCACAGCAGATGGAATAATTAAATTTATCATTTAAATGGCGGATTGTAATCCAGAAAGGATTATGTGTTTAGGAAACACATGTGAATGAAATTAAATTATATTCCAGTTTTAAATGTGCTTCTGATTACAGATAGCCTGGGATTACACAAGATTTGTATTTTAAAGAGAACCAGTTCGAAGGGAGCACAGTTTGCTTTTTGGGTTAAAATAATTTCTTGGTATGAAATGCGAATGGTATGATAATTAGAGATTAGAATGTACAGAAATTGAAATCTACACGCTAATACACACTATACTCATAGTCACGTAATGCTTATTTGTTATTTGTTATTTCTTATTTGGGTCATATATTCCAAGACGTAGGCTAGAATCTGTGATTCCTGAGTACAGTATCCACACCGGCGCAGTGACTGACTGTCACACATTCACCTCAAAACATTAGATTCATCTGCGCTGGAGCCGTGCCAGAACACCGGATCACAACCCCGCGCACGGAAGATAATTCCGTACAGAGGTTCCAGGTTTTCAAACAGAGATGGCGACAAAGAGGCAAAACTTACAGACTGCAGCTTTAAGAGAAGCTAACAAAAAGGACAAAAACTAAAAACAAACTTGAAAACAGAAAATATAAAAATAAAATTTAATTGGAAACATTTCTTAAAGGTGCCATAGAATGCATTGATACAATATTTTAAATTGTTCTCTGATATCTACATAGAAGGTATGTGGCTTAGGTAAAGGCAAAGATTTTCCAGAAATGGTTTTATGTGTGCATTTACAACCCTAGGATTTCTCCCTAGAAGGTCTGTTATTGGCTTATTTGGAAGGGTCATGAATAATAATGTTGAGCTCTGCTCTGATTGGCTGTTTCTCATTTCAGTAGCTTACAGGAAGGAAACACAGGGAGAAAAATATATATTTAAATACTCTCACTCGCAATTATATCATCGGGTAATTATACTGTATATAAAATGCGGGTATCAGGGAGCCGATATTAATATGCGGGGCACTGAAACTGCTTTCAAAAACTTTTTACTTTCACTTTCACTTTCGAGATTCGCGATCGCACAAACTCTTGTTTATACTATGGAGCGGCAGTACTTACCACACATTTTACAAGATCAGGGCGTAACTATTAATGATCCCGACTGTAACGTCACAGTCGGTGTTATTTTCTGATTCGACTATTTTTCAGTGGTCTTTTTTCACAAGATTTACATAAAGAGGAGGAAACAATGGTGTTTGAGGCTCACGGTATGTCATTTCCATGTACAGAACTCTTATTATTCAACTATGCCAAGGTAAATACAGTTTTCCATTCTATGGCACCTTTAATTTAATCTATTTTAACTTACTAAAAATAAAACTGAAATAAAAGGTAAAAATGATAGACATTGAAAAAATGTCAAAACACAAGATTACTAAAACTTGAAAATGGAAAATATGAAATTGGAAACATAATTTTTGTCTAGTTTATCTTGATGTATTAAAATAATTAAACCGACATAAAAATAAATAAAAACTAGAGAAACTTAAAAAAAAAAAAAAGACAAAAACACAACAAAATGACTAAAATTCTAAAACAGCAAATATAAAAATATAGTTGAAAAATAGTTGAAATCATTTCTCATTTCATCTAATTTTAGTTTAAATTTATGTACCTAAAAGCCTAAAACTGAAATAAAAAATAATAAAAAACTATAGACATAAATAAATAAATAAATAAATACATACAAATGACAAAAACACAACAAAATGACTTAAAAACTTTAAAATAGAAAATGTAAAAAGAAAAACTCATTGGAAATATTTAGTGTTTTCATCTACTTTAACTTGATATTCCAAAAAAACTAAAACTAAATTTGAAGTAAAAACATTTAGAATGACATTAAAAAAAAATTTTAAACTACAAAATGACTAAAACTTTAAAGCTTGAAATATTAACTTGTATATACAGTATAAACAAATTCAAAGTAAAATGTGAATTAAAATGACAAAAATAACAAAATTACTAAAATGTGAATACGGAGAATATAAAAACTCTAACTAAATGCTAACAAAAGCTATAATAGCATCTCAGTGATACTAAAACTACACTGAAGTGCACATTATATGATTACACAGTGAAAACAAAATGAAGACTATTCCTGTGCGTATGTACAGTAGTTTTTAGAACAAACCCATGTTTCCATTCTAAACTCATTTCTAGCTTTCTTGCTGCCCACCAACCGCCAGAAATCACCCTTCTGTGACGCCGTCTGCATGTAGAGGTCAAGCAGCCGGTGCAATGCAGACTGGTCATGTGTGCTCTGGCCAGGGCTTTAGAGTAGCTCTGGTAATCTGGTTAAATGCAGTATCTGCGCATGCATGCTAATTGGCTCTAAAGCTGCGTTTGACAGTATGTACCAATTGATCGAGTCAGCTGTGATCGCAGCAGAGGTCACCGTCCTCGCTCTAAACACTTTACCAGAGCTTCAATTAACACCTGATCACCTACGGCCCGTTTGATCGGTGGAGACCTGACCTCTCCAGCACGCCGCACTCCTGCATATCTGATGCCGCTCGCCTCGTGTATTTTTAGCTGTAGGATTAAGCAGAGTCTTCAGAAGAGAGTTTGACTGTGGATTCTCAGCTAATTATCAGCTTGTTATGAATGCGTAGGAGCTGCACATTTGCGTGTGCTTTCATCGCTGGTGTGAAACGGGAACTCAAGGTGATAAAATAACAATGAAGGTGTAGCGTGTTAATTGATGCTCTGCTGTTCAAACACAAATGCTTTAATAATGTTAATGAATTGCACCTTTTTTGATGTAAGACTGACATTTGGGTGAAATGATTGCTGTTTTATTATTTATGGCAGTTTCCACCTATAGGCTACAAATTAGGGCTTGAAACTTTTTCTTTTACACTAAATGGTTAGTGATTTCAGATGCTGAACCTTCAAGAAAGTCTTAGAAAGTCAAACTAAATTAAGTCTTTTTAATTGTACAAATGCTTTATAATAAAATTATGAATATTATACAGAATATTATGTAAGCTATTAGTTTCTTTTTATCTTTTATTGGTTTTGCATTATTATTTTCTAATAGTGAACAATATGTTCAAATATTAAATAAATGTATCAAAATATAAAATGGGTTATAGGCTTGCAGATTTATCCGACATGAAGCTGTTATTCAGTAGCAGTTAAATATTCTGTTTGTAGTTATTGGTTAACTTGTATTTCCAATAAAATGCAGAAAATATTAGTTCAAATATAATTTGGAATAATGCGATTTGTGCTAAAACTGAGAAAATTAAACAACATATTTGATGTTTCTCAGTAAGCTGCTTTAGATAATAGCGTCTGCTAAATAAATGTACAGTTAATGTTAATTCTCACTCATGCTGTAGAAATTCTCCAATTTTTTGTTTTGCAGGGAAAAAAATCTCATGATAACAGGACTGCATGCAAAATGTGAGAAATTGCACAATATTATTTATTTATTTATATTCTTATATAATAAATTGACAGTCGTTTCAAATATGATTATCAAAATTAATCATTTTAATTTTTAGATACAGACAATAAATATAAGAAACTTGCACATCTGAAAAAAGCAGGCATATTAGAGGACAACTATATGATAAACAGAGCAGATGAAGTTCTGTGCACTACCCAGAAACATGCAGTATATTTAATGCAGTATTTTTGTCATCCAAAAATCGAACATTCAAAAAATAACAAACAAACACAAATACCAGATCAACTTCCCAGAAAACACTAGATACCACAGAAATAAATTCGTAGATGCCTCATTAGCAACTGTTTCTGTGGACCGAGATACGTAAGCCATCCACCATTTTTGGAACGGTCTGTGAACCTTTAAGCGCGTTGACCGTGTGCGTCTACAACAGCAAGTTATACGTTTGTATATCTTTGAATACTCGTTGATAATTATGGTGAATGACGTCAAGTTGACCGTTCCAAAATGACAGATGCGTCAACGGATCTGGAGCGGTCGAATCAGGAAAAGTGTTTTTTTTTTTTTTTCGGTGATGTCCCAGTGTCATGTTTTCTCTCGATTAAAGGAAAGTGAAGTCATCAGTGTGTTGTTTGGACTCTTTCGTCATGTTGAAGTGATGCCAGAAGCACTGCTGGCATGGGTCAGGTCTATAATTGTTTCAGATGATGGAGGGATTGTTTTAGAATCACACTCATGTAGATCTGTGACTCCTCATGGCTAATAATTCTTATTTAGAGAATTCTCATTTATTTTTCGTTTTCCACTGTTTATCCGGGACTGGTTTGCGGTGGCAGCAGGCTCTAAATAAGGATACTCATTTTCCTGGCCACATCTCCCAGCTCATCCTGGGGTATCCCAAGCCGTTCCCAGGCCAAGAGAGAGTGCGAACACAGCTTTCACACTGGTTTTAACGAGACCGGATAGCACGCATTAGTGTACCGGGCACCCCATACTCGCAGAACGCCCCCCACAAGCAATCACGTCATAGGCTTTCTCCAAATCTACAAAGCACATGTAGATTGGATAAGCAAACTCCCATACCCCCTCCGGTATTCTTGCCAGGGTAAAATTCTAGTTCACTGTTCCTTGTCTGGGATTGAATCTGTATTGTTCCTCCTCCAGTTGAGGTTTGAGAGAAGGTTAGATTCTCCTTTACAGTACTCTGGCATAGACTTTCCCAGGCAACACACCCTTCGGTCAACTTTTTTAAAAATGGGAACCACCACACCTTTCTGCCAATCACCAGGCACTGACCCAGATTCCTATGCGATGTTGAACAAGCAGCCCAACTTCATCCTGGGCCTTCAACATCTCGGGAAGAAAGTGACTTCCACCAGGGAAATGGGCCAGAATTCCCCCAAGTCATCCAACCCTGCTTCAGCTTGTGAGGGTATGTCCTGCAGCACTCTTTTCACCTCCAGAATACATCAACAGGCGAGGTCAGCAAGTCCCCGTCCTGCCTTAAGCCTTGAATACACTATGCAATTTATGCTGAACGCTAGTTGCTGAAAGTCAGAGCCAGTCTGCAGATTTGAGTTGACAGATTCCATAGAAAATCGCATAGTGTATGATAGTCACGACTCCGATTTGTTAGCTTCAGACTTTGATTCCATCCAGTCGGAGGATATCAAACATGTTTGACATTTTCAGACGATTTTAGAACACACATTATTTTCATTTGTCATGCATCTCCTAGCAACAAGGCACACGTTTCTTTTGTTTGAGTTTGTTGTGATGGGAACAACAAGTCTAGTAGTGTGTGATCCTGAGTCGTGTAGTGTATGACGTTCAGTTTTCCTCTGTCACTATTTACAAAATCGGTAAGTGTATGACGCCTAGTGTTTTAAAAATCTGTTCAGATTTTAAAAGTCATGTAGTGTATTCCAGGTTTCAGAACAGCCTGGACCAGTCTATGGTTTCTCCACCTCAGTCGTCTGGTGGTTTGCCAGAACCTTTTTGAGGCCGACTAAAAGTCCTTCTCCATGGCTTGCCTAGTCTCCTCCCACACCAGAGTTTTTTCTTCCCTGACCACTGTGGCTGTGGTCCCTCATGCCTGCCATTACCTGACATCAAATTGTCCTATAAGTCAACCAAATTCAAAAGGCCTCCTTCTTCTGACTGAGGGCCTCCCTCACCGCTTTCCCCAAGCGTGTTCTTGGGTTGCCACCTTAACAGGCAACCTTCCAGCCACAGCTCACAGCAGCCGGAACAGGGCCCTCTCTGAGTCCATGCCCCCAGCCTTCCCCTAGAAGTAAGGAAAAGCTTCTCCGGAGGTGGAAGTTGAAAATCTTCTGGACAGGATCCTCAACCAGACGTTCCCAGTTGACCCTCACTATACGGGTTTCCGGGGTCTGTCCAGCATGCTCCCCCACCATCTTATCCAACTGGTGATCAATTGACAGCTCTGCTCCTGTCTTTACACAAGTGTCCAGAACATATGGCCACAGGCTTGATGAAACGACTGTGAAGTCAATCAGAGACCTCTGGCTCAAGTGGTCTGGTACCAAGTACACTTATGAACCACCTTATATTCAAACATGTTATGGCTAATCCATGCTGAGCACGTAAGTCCAATAACAAAACGCCACTCTGGTTCAGATCAGGTTATACCCCTTCCAAGACTCAACCTAGGACCTCCAAGAAGGTTGGATACTCTGCACTAAGGCTGCATTTACACTGCATGGTTCAAGTGACCCAAATCAGATTTTTAACATGCATTTGAAAGAGCAACATACTTCTTGGCCAACAAAATACCACATTTAATAACATGTTTTTACTCAAAACTCACTTAGCAATGCATTATAAATATAGCATTGCATTATAAATATACTTTATTATAATACAAATTATAATAAGAACTCAAACAAACCATATGTTGTCGTAGTCATGCATCAGTCACGTTGAATCAATGAAAGCAGTTTCTTCTGCAGGGCATATTTGAAGTTTCAGCGCGAGACAGTGTTGCAAATGAATTTTCAGAGAAAGTTGCTAAAGGAAGGTCGTTTTGTTGCTATATGACGTTGTGATGTCATTTTGCGATGACGTCATTGCGTAATCACGACGCAAAATTGTCACAACATCAAATCTCAGCAAAAAATATATTTTGTGTATGTTAATTTAGATTTAGTTAATTTATGCTACACTTTAAGAAAAGTCTGTAAAAACAGGGCACAATCTACTATGTTAATATGAAAGAATTTTACATATTGGTTTTTTACCTGCATTTTAAATTACGTATTGTGTTTATGGGTTACAGGGTTTCAATGGTTAATGCATAATGTCCTTGAAAATTACTAGTATCCTTTCCATTTTTCTTACAGCTGCTAACTCAGTATTCATGTGATGTGTGTACTGCTAGGCATCTTTATCTTTAGTTGGATGGAAAATGTGTGCCTTTTTATTGTCTGAGTCACTTAACAAAAGTTGCTAAAAGTTTCCAAATATATTTAAAAATTGCTAAATTTGTTACTAGGTGCTTTTGGAAGAAAAAGTTGCTAGGGTAGTCTGAAAAGTTGCAAAATTTAGCTAATTTTCTGGCCTTCGGATGGAGGTTTACTACTGATCACAGAACCGTGCTTCACTGACAAGCTGCGCATAAAGAAATCACAGCTTTTGCCTATTGGGGAATGCGATTTAATTTTCAATAATCGTGCAGCCCTACTTACTGTTTTCAATATCAATTTAATATTTTTCAAATCAATTAAATTTTAATAATTTACATTAATTCTTTGATTAACAATGTTCATTAAGGTGTTGTGTGTCTCCTGTAATTAAATGTTTGAATGGTTTATCTCTGAGTTGTTGTGTGTGCAGATCTAACACGCGGTTTAACTCATTGTGTGTGTCTCAGGTGCGGGATGCGGTGTTCTGCGCGGGACAGATCGCTCTGGTGCCCTGCTCCATGCAGCTGGTGAACGGGCCGGTGGCTCTCCAGGCTCGGCTCTGCTTCAGTCACATGGAGAAGGTTCTGTATGCGATGGACTCCAAACTCACGCTGGCTCACGTCCTGCAGGCGCACATTTACATCACCCACCGTGAACACGCCACGGCCGTCACCAAAGCCTGGAACACGAAACTACAGGATATCCAGGTGAGTCAGTCATTGCTTAACAGCCCATAAACTCTAAAAAGTGGCCAGTGTTGAGACATTTTTGCAGAGACCCACAGTTGAATCTCATTGAGAAATACTGTCCTACTGTTCCCAACATACTCAACAACAGTTTTCTTGTTTTTTGTCAACAGGAAATGTTTTTTGAAAAAAGGTGCATAATAATTATGTATGATATTAAAAAACATTTATTTTTTATGCAGTATATGATACTTTATGATAATATTTGATACTAAAAATACATGAATACAGTATGGAAAATAGGAATACTGCATAGAAAATAAGGTTTTTTTTTTTTGCAAAACAATCCTTTAGTGATGAACTATTCAAGCAAAAACATGAATATCTTTGTCAGTAATCTTGTTTTCCAGTAAAAAAAAAATCTAAACATCCTTAAATCATGATACATTTGCTTGAGGTGCATATTGAAAATATGAAGTCTTGTTTTTTTGGTTTTTTTTTTAAATGAATAAAAATGTGTTTATAATTAAAACATCACTATATATCTGTCTGTGGGGTTGAAAATTTGTTTTGCCTTTGAATTTAGTTGATTTTTCTGAGTCCATTGGCAGATCTTTTTTCTTTACATCTTGAGACCCTATTGACATATTGTGTTTTCAATTTAACTTCTTCCTTAAATTTTCTTTACT
Organism: Onychostoma macrolepis; assembly: GCF_012432095.1. Taxonomy (NCBI): domain Eukaryota; kingdom Metazoa; phylum Chordata; class Actinopteri; order Cypriniformes; family Cyprinidae; genus Onychostoma; species Onychostoma macrolepis. The sequence goes on along the minus strand of NC_081171.1, from coordinate 31,292,081 downwards.
TGGTCTTAACAAGGTCTTAAAACCCTTCAATTTACCTTCATAAACCTGCAGAAATCCTGCTTTTACAAACCAGAGAGCTTTTATGTTGGCGGGAAAACACATGAAGCCCTTCTCTAATCTTCTCTGGAATCTCCAGATTTATAAACAGTTCTCATCACACGTGTGTGAAGACAGTGTATGTTGTGTTTTTAAGTGCATTTTCTACCATTCTTTCTTAAGTAGGGCTGCAACGATTCCTCGATTCTATTCGAGTATTCAATTTTAAAATCCTCGATTGCATTTTGCCCATGTTGAGTAATCGACAAAATACCGGAAGTGGCGCATTCCACATTTTAAACCCATTTATCATAACAAAGCATAATGCTATTAAGAATTCACAAACGCTACTATTCAATTAAATAAATATATGCGATGCAGGTTTAATATATGAGCTTTAATTATTTACATGTGTGTAGGTTACGTACATGCATCTCAGAGCGGCTCCGTTCACAGTAAATGCTGCTCCGCACAAACTGTTATCATTTAACGTTAAATGTGTGGAGCGACCCAAACTCTATCTCTGCATGTTGTTGTGAGTTTGGGTTTATTATAACGTTCATCTCGGAACGCAACGTGCACCATTTCATCAGATTTGTAATGTAAATCATTTATAAATCTAAGCAAACACAGAAGAATACATCAATATCTTTCTCAATATGCTGTTTATAGCGATTTCAAAATAAAAGTTTAAACCCTGACTTTAAATGTTTTGATGTCCGCATATTCAAGAAATTACAGTGTCTGTAGCTTTTCTGTCATAAAGAAATAGCCATATATTAAAGATTAAGTGGACATTTTATGTTGTTGAGTCAGTATTAAACATGGATTAGATCGCTCAGTAAAGTGTAAAACATTCGTCAGGCCATTGGCGCCCTCTGCAATCATTTGTTATAATTTGTAATGAACTTTAGCTCTATTGTTTATAATACATTATGTATTTTAACAGTTTTGTTCAATAAAACCATATGAGTACTTGCTTTTGACACTTTATTTGAACTAATTATTATTGCCTCATTGCTATTCTATTTTAAGTCATTTTAAAGGCTATTGTTCACGTAGGTCTATTTTATTTTATATATAAAAAAATTATTATTATTACTCGTCAGAATAATCGACAGATTACTCGATTACCAAAATAATAGTTAGTGACAGTGCTATTCTTAAGTGACAAATGTTACATGCGTTTTACGAAACTGTGAAACCTCAGCCGTGGTGCTGCCTGATGCCAAACGAGATCTGATGTGATGAAGCTCACACACTTCATCAGATTCAGCGACTAGTTCCTGTCAGACTGATGTAAACCAGAGCAAAGACTGGCGTTCAGCAGATCCATCAGACGGTGTGTGAAGTGTGTCGTCTGAGCCCGAGACTAATATTATCTTAATCCTTTTATTAACGTGTTTGCTTTGTGATAGTTGTAATTATTTTCTCTTGCTGTCTGTATTGTTTCATTATTTTATGTTTATTTAAGAGACCTCGATTAGGGAAAAGCAATTAATCCCCGAGACCTCCGGACCCTTCATGAATCTGACATTTAAATGCAAATGAAGGCTCTCCCTGGTGAAATCGTCTCTAAAGTGTCGCTGTGTTAAACGCGAGCCGATCTGGAGCTGCTGAGCGCTCATGAAAACTTGATGTTGTGAGAACGGTGCGTGTCTTTAATGATATGGGCAGATGTCTTCCTCAGAATCCCCTGATTCACTCCTCTGAACCCTGGGAGCGGCTGACTCTGATCTGCTGCGCCGTATGGCTCACGAGATCTGTTCCAGACGCTCTTATTGATCAGCTCACAATCATGGTGATTATTGAGAGTTCAGATATCACAAACCAACTCCTGCTCAGATACATGCACTAAATGTACAAATGTGTTGGAATGGTGTGATAATGCTCACCAAGGCTGCGTTTATTTGACAGTGAAATAGTATTACAATTTAAAGCAACTGTTGTCTATGTGAATATATTGTACAACCCGAATTCTGTATATGTTGGGACGTTTTTTTAAATTTGAATAAAATGAAAACTAAAAGAATTTCAAATCACATGAGCCAATATTTTATTCACAATAGAACATGGATAACATAACAAATGTTTAAAATGAGAAATTTTACAATTTTATGCACAAAAATGAGCTCATTTCATATTTGATGTCTGCTACAGATCTCAAAATAGTTGTGACGGGGGCATGTTTACCATGGTGTAGCATCTCCTCTTTTTTTCCCAAAACAGTTTGAAGGCGTCTGGGCATCAAGGTTATGAGCTTCTGGAGTTTTGGTGTTGGAGTTTGGTCCCATTCTTGCCTGATATAGGTTTCCAGCTGCTGAAGAGTTCGTGGTCGTCTTTGACGTATTTTTAGTTTAATGATGCGCCAAATGTTGTCTATAGGTGAAAGATCTGGACTGCAGGCAGGCAATTCAGCCCCTGGACTCCTCTACTACGAAGCCATGCTGTTGTAATAGCTGCAGTATGTGGTTTTGCATTGTCCTGCTGAAATACACAAGGCCTTCCCTAAAATAGACTTTGTCTGGAGGGGAGCATATGTTGCTCTAAAACCTTTATATACCTTTCAGCATTCATAGTGCCTTCCAAAACATGCAACACGCTGGAAGGTCTCCCTCCTCTTTAGCCCGAAGGACACCGTAGAACACTTTTCCACTTTGAAACAGTCCATTTTAAATGAGCCTTGGCCCACAGGACACGATTGTGAATAAAATATTGGCTCATGTGATTTGAAAGTCTTTTAGTTTTCATTTTATTCAAATTTAAAAAACGTCCTAACATTTCTGGAATTTGAGTTATAAAAGGTAATTTATTCCTGTGATCAAAGCTGAATTTTCAACAGCCATTACTCTAGTTTTTAATACTTTTATTCATGAAGGACTCATTAAATTAATCAAAAGTAAGGGTAAAGACATGTATGATCTTCCAAAAGATTTCTGATGCAAATAAATGATGCTCTTTTGAACTTCTTATTCATCAAAGAATCCTGAAAAATAAAATGTATCACAGTTTCCACAAAACATTTATGATATTTTCTACACAAATATTTTAAAGAAGTCTCTTCTGCTCACCAAGGCTGCATTTATTTGATCAAAAATACAATTAAAAATTGTGAAATATTATTACAATCTAAAACAGCCATTTTCTATGTGAGTATTTGTTAAAATGTAATTTATTTCTGTGATGCGCAGCTGTATTTTCAGCATCATTCCTCCAGTCTTCAGTGTCACATGATCTTCAGAAATCATTCTAATATGCTGATTTGCTGCTCAACAAACATTTCTGATTATTATCAATGCTGAAAACATTTGAAAACTGTGATACATTTCATTTTTCATGATTCATAGATGAATAGGAAGTTCAAAAGAACAGCATTTATTTGAAACAAATCTTTTCTAATATTATAAATGTCTTTGCTGTCACTTTTGATCAATTCCTTGATGAGTAAAAGTATTGTACACATGCACAATAACAATGAAAATCCAGTGAGATTAACGTGAATTACAAATGGTAACTTTCTGGATTTCTAAAATCCAGAAACTCTGAGAAGGGTTTTTCATTTAAAGTAACTGTGAAGAGAATTTAGTGGTTTTATGTGCTGAAAATGTGATAAACCATCACAATGCAAAAAATCATAATGATCCTAGAAAGGGCTGAAATGTGAGCTCATCAGATGGAGCCGTTGAGCAGAGGTGATTGATGCAAGTCTCGTCTGTGTGTTGGCGCCGGTGCGTGTGTGTGATTATTCGATCTGCTCTGTTTGATCCCATGTTCGCCGTGGACGGGCTTTTCCCCGCGGTGAGGATTTCACACGGCACCGGCGCTCATTTCAGCTGAATGTCATGAGAATATATCCATGCAACAAAAGAGACACAGAGTTCATGATTAAAACCAGCATACAGGCAAATACTCAAGACAGAGAGACCCAACGTTAAAGTTTAAGCATCAGTTATATTGACGAGCCACTGATCTGAATCCTGGCAGGACGTTGGGCTTCAGTGTTTCACATGTGAAGAGCTGTTTTGCTTCACATTATGATCTGATGTGTGTATGCAACACATGTGACTAAACTAATCACACGCAGAATCGCAGATGACTGACGCGCTGTCAGAAGTGATGTCTCATGTGAAAGTTTGCACACCTGAACTGCAGTTACTTTAAAGGGGTCACGAACTGAGAAACCAAAATTCCCTTTAGAGTTCCTTGTATTATAAAACCATCCTGTAAATTTCAGAACTCAAAACTACCTACCCATCTCCACCCCTAAACCTACCAATCTCCACCCCCTGGATGTGGATCCAACCCCGCCCCCTGGATCTTTGTTCTGCAGTGAAGGGCTACTGGATTCTAAAGCACTGAAATGACTGCCTGTTTAGCCCCACCCACCAATTCTACAGCACTGCCTGTTTAGCCCCGCCCACAGATTCTACAGCACTGCCTTTTTAGCCCCGCCCACCAATTCTACAGCACGGCCTGTTTAGCCCCGCCCACAGATTCTACTGCACTGCCTGTTTAGCCCCGCCCACAAATTCTACTGCACTGCCTGTTTAGCCCCACCCTGTTTCTAAAGCACTGACATGACTGCTTGTTTAGCCCCAACCACCGATTCTATATCGCTGCCTGTTTAGCCCCACCCACCGATTCTATAGCTCTGCCTGTTTAGCCCCACCCACCGATTCTATATCGCTGCCTGTTTAGCCCCACCCACCGATTCTATATCGCTGCCTGTTTAGCCCCACACACCGATTCTACAGCACTGCCTTTTTAGCCCCACCCACTGTTTCTACAGCACTGACATGACTGCCTGTTTAGCCCCAACCACTGATTCTATATCGCTGCCTTTTTAGCCCTGCCCACCGATTCTACAGCAGTCTGTTTAGCCCCACCCACTGATTCTATATCGCTGCTTGTTTAGCCCCACCCACCGATTCTATATCGCTGCTTGTTTAGCCCCACCCACCGATTCTATATCGCTGCCTGTTTAGCCCCGCCCACCAATTCTACAGCACTGTCTGTTTTGCCCCGCCCAACGATTCTTGCATGTAGTGTTTACGACAGAGGTGAATGCGCAGGTCAACACACAAACCAAACAATAAAGATGCTCTGAAGACAACAAGAAGCTGTGTAGTGCCAAGTTGTGGAAATACAGTGTTTGCGTTGCCTTCGTTCCGATCCCAACATTAGGAAAGAGTAGATTAACTTTATTTTTAATGAACCACGTCGGTAAGAACTCTGACTTTTGTTCACTTCATTTTACCACGTATTCATTTAGCACAATTCGATGTGGGATTTTCAGAAAGATTGAAACTAAAAGACGATGCTGTGTGACTATATTGGATCCAACAGTAATGTCGCAACTCAAGTGTGAGTAACTGTTTTTATTACGTGATCACTATTGCTTTGTCTGTTAAACAGATTGTTTGATATGTACTGAGTATTTATGTGTCTTAAACCTAAATCACAGCAGCGTCCATCTGTGAAGGACGTAGACTGTCAATCATACACAACCATTAGCCAGTCATAGCAGTGGTGTTTACTTCCGAGTCTACAATCCGCCACGCCTGTTCAAACAGAGCGTTCTGATGAGGGGGTTAAAAACAGGATAGAAAATAGCCTATTACTTCAAAATTATGATGTTTTTTGATAACATTATAAGTGGACCTCAGAACAGTACAAAATAAAAAACAGAAGCAGTTCATGACCCCTTTAATGCAAGCGCAGCACTGATGCTGTAGCAGTGTGTAGTGTGATATAACAGGACACTAGTGTGACAGGAATATTAATAAAAGCATTTGCTGCTCCATCGCTTATTTACACTCTTGTTTGTAGCTGTAATGATGAGTCAACGGAGTGAGGATCCATTTGCAGCTTTTAATAAACGGTAGACACAGTTGTACAGGCGTGGTCGATCAACAGTAAACAGGGTTATCAGAGGCAGAGTAATTATACAGGCGAATGATCGGGGCAGGCAGCAAGCAGAGTAAACAACGGTCCACACAACAGAGCAAGAGGGTCAAAGGCAGGCGGCATACAATCCAAAAACGAGAGAAACAGTCCAGGGTCAAACACAGTAATCCAATAGAGGAGATAGTAATGCTCAGAAATGTCAGCCGGGGCAAAACAAGACTTTGTGAAGAGTGAGTGTGAGACAGGGGCTTAAAGGGATAGTTCACCCAAAAATGAAAATTAGCCAAAGATTTACTAGACCCTCAGGTCTGATATTCCTCTTTCAGATGAACACATTCGGAGTTATATTCAACATTGTCCTGTCTGTTCCAATCTGTATAATTGCAGTGAACGGTGCCCCTGTTTCTGAATCTGAAAAAAAAATTCCCAACCATCGCAAAACTACTCCACACGACTCCGGGGTGTTAATAAAGGACCCAAATCCTTTTTGGGTGAACTATTCCTTTAAATAGTTCCGGTAACAAGCTGCAGGTGAGCTGGTAATCAGTGTCAGGTACAGGGTGATGGGAAATGGAGTTTAGAGGGAAAAGTCAATACTCAGGTGATGGCGACCTCTGGTGAAGATCAGGGTATGAGGCAATGCCGTTTATATCGATATACAGTTGTTTGATACGAGCGCATCTGAAAAGTATAGCGGAGGACACAAACTCAGCCGTTGCGGAGAAAGTGCACAATCCAATTTGTTCTAAACATGTGATAAGCTTTATATCAAGGGTTTTTAAAAAAGAGAGATTATAGTATAGTTTCATAATGGCTCTGACTGAAAGGCTGCGAGTGCCGCTGACAGAGACTCTACTTGAGCTGTTTAATGTGTTTGAGATGTGCTGTTTTTACAGGTATATTCTCCATCTGTAAAGGTTAGAAAGTCATGGAAATATTTCCATTTTGCTGTCAGGAGTGCATGAGCCTTCTTCTTCACTAATCTCCGCTAAACTTCACAGACTTCAGTGAACGAGCGCCGCTGTGCACATGCGCACCAAACAGACAGAGCTCAATGAAATAGGAGTGCAATAATATTTGTAGTTGGACAATGTGGCATATGTAGAATTTTAAACCTACAAGTAAGTGTATTTTTATGATGGCACTAACTGTAAAGTGACTGTAACGGGTAATCAAAATAGCCTAATACAAGTCTGTGCTTTTGTTCTTATTTATTTTCATTTTTAGTTTAGTGAATTTAACTTCTGCTTTAAAAGTATTATTTTTGTTTTTAGGTTGTAATGTTAGAATGAAATGTGATTTTGACCATTTTTGCACATATAGGCTATATAGGCTTACATTGTTACATTCACTTTATTAGTTTTCATAGCCTTTAATATGTATTGTTTCGTTGGACAACATTTGGCGGTATGTAAAATATATATTAAATACAGATTTAAAAAAAAATCCAGATACAAAAACGAAAATACAGAGATATGTACCGTATATCGCAAATCGCCCCAAAAAATACAGAGATATGAATTTTTGCCCATATCGCCCAGTCCTATTACAAGGTCAAAACATTACTAAAAAAATGTAACAAAGCACGAATTGTTCACAGTAATATCTATAACATGTATTTAGAAAATAGAGATACTTTTAGACAGATTCCATGAGATAAACAATTTGTGAGTATCCTTTGAGCAATGCATTAATGACATGAATAATGTCGTGAATAATGTTGTGTTAAAGTGTGTGTGTGTGTGTGTGTGTGTGTGTTGATGCTGGCTGTCAGCAGTGATGTCTAATGAGCAGTGATCTCTCCTGTGTGCTCTCACATCATTGACATGCTGCTGGATTTGTGCGCTCAAGTGATATGATGGAAATGCTTTCTTTAGATGAACGATAAACCAGTCGTCACGTTTACCAGTGGCTTCACCACGCATCTAACAATCAGAGTGCTAGTTAAAGGAGATGGAGCTGCTGAAGTGGAAGAAGCCGTAATAGAAACACGGCCGTGTGCTTGTGCCTGGTGCCGGAGCGTTCATAATGTCTGTAATGGGGTGTGTGATGGAGTTTGCAGGGTTAATTGGCGGCTGAGCAGATGTGTTGTTTGTGGAGAGCGTTTAACTTCAGATCAATCAAAATAAAACCTGCTCACTCCTCTCATGCTCAGAACTTCATGAAGTTTTTGAAGTTGCGTATGAACTCTCTCACTCAGGTGCTGTAGTTATCACAATACAATACAATAATTAATATTAATAGAAATTTTAATATTGATCAGTTTTATTCTACAGTATATATTTGTTCTACATTATATATTTGTTCTGTTAAGAAATGTAAATATTGGTAAATTTTGTTCTATTAAGAAATGTAAATATTAGTAATTTTATTTAGTTCTATTAAAGGGGTGGTTTACTGCGATTTCACTTTTTTCATTTTAAATAGTGTGTAATGTTGCTGTTGGTGCATGAACAGTATCTGCAAAGTTGCTTCGCTGAAAGTTCAATGTAAGCGGAGATATCGTATAAAATCAGGAAGTTTAATGCCTACAAAAACGACTCATATGGGACTACAACGAGATACTTCCCGGGTTGCATACGTAACAAACCCATAAATTTGCATCAGCCCCTCCCTCCGGAACATGCCAAAGAGGGGGCAAGGCCATGTTCTGCGGCTTTGTCGAAGAGGAAGAGTTATAGTGGAGAGTTGTAGCCATGCCGTCGAAACGGTGTTATTTTCACCCAGCTGTCAGGTCTTCTGTGTTCGGGCTTCCTACGGACGCTGTAGTTTGTCAACAATGGTTAAAATTTATGTTTGATTATGTTCCTGACAATTACAATCCTAATTTAGCTCTCTGTGCTGCACATTTTACGGAAGACAGCTTCCAGAGTTCAATGCCGGATTCACACAGAAACTGTTACTAAAACATGGAGCGGTTCCAACTTTAAAACCAGAGGCAGCAGTTGTAGGGCCACAACCTGTGAGTAAGATTTCATAATTTTAAATGTATTTGTATGTATAATTTCAGACGTAATGTTTTAGTTTTATCAAGGACGTAAACAAATGCCAACGCTGGCTTTAGTAGCCAGTTAGTTAAATGCTATTTCGTGTGTCTTTGACAAACGCGTACAAACATTTTGGACCCGAATTTGTAATTATGTACTAATTTTGTAAATGTATTTTCCATGTATACTTTATGACGTAATTTTTCGATTTGATCAAGACCGTAAACACAAGCCAACGCTGTTTGGTTTTAGTAGCCAGTTAGTTCGATGCTATTTTGTGTGTATAAGACAAACGTGTACAAACTTCAAAAAATTATATGTAATCACAACAGCAAACTTCATTCAGAAACGTTTGTAAGAGCCGTGTTTATGAAGTTCTGCTTGACTCTCTTCATTACCGCTTTCTGGGTCTGATTCTGGCTCAAACTGATACGGCAATATTGACACCATTATTTACATTTGACCGGAGCACATGCAGCTCTCGCCCGTAAAGGTGATGGGCGTGAAGTTTCCGGACAATGTGCAGTACGCAGTTTAGCCAATCACAACACACCGGCCCAACTAACCAATCTGAGCCCATCGCCTGTTTCTGAGGGAGTGGTTTCAGAGAATCAGGAAGTCAACCGGTCGTTCAAATGACAGAGGAGAAAGTGACTTACGATAAAGGTGAAATATATGAAAAATAAGGCGTTTTTTAACAAACGAAACACGAAGACATGTGATATTGCACCCCATAAACACAATCAAGCAAAGAAAAAAAGCAGTAAACCACCCTTTTAAGAAATGAGCAATATCGCACGAGTCAGCCGTAGGTAATCACAGCGTGCCGATATACAGCCATATCTCACGTCTACTCGTGTGATATTGCGTTTATACAACAGTTCGACATCATGAGTGTGTAAATAAATCAGGAACAACAACGTAGTGTCTTTAAAAGCCCTCTTTTGTACAGAACTACTTTCTTCCGCCACGGATTCAAATCTAAAGTTCACAGTTTAACAGCTGATCCCCAGCCTCCGTTACTAATTCCAAAACGTCACTTTAGAACTACAACCTCAATTCCAGAGAAGTTGGGACATTTTGTAAAATGCAATAAAATCAAGAATCTGTGATTTGTTCATTCTCTTTAACTTTTATTTAATTGACAAAAGTACAAAGAACAGATTTCCAAAGTTTTCACTGACCAACGTAAATGTATCTTGTAAATATGAACAAATTTTGTTTTTGATGGCTGCAACACATTCCAAAAAAGGCAAAATAAAAGTGAAAAGGTTATAGAATATCCACGTTAAACTGTTTTGAAACTGTTCACAGTAAGCAGATGAACTGGCAATAGGTCAAGGTATCATGTTTGGGTAAAAAAGGAGCATCTCAGTCTTTGCAAGCAAAGCTGGATCGTGGCTCATCACTTTGTGCCAAATTTCACAACAGAAGTGTCAAACAAATCAAAAATCACATTTCGCAATGCAAAATTGCAAAGTACCATACATAATATTGTGAAAATATTCAGGGAATCCAGAGAAATCACAGTACATGTAGGGCAAGGCAGGAAGCCTCAGCTGAATGTGCATGACCTTTGAGCTCTCAGATGGCATTGCATAAGAAGCCATCATGCTGCGGTGTTAAATATAGCCACATGGGCTCAGGAGTACTTCAGAAAACCACTGTCATTTACTACAGTCTACTGCTGCATCAAGAAATGCAACTTGAATATCTGTTACTCTAGGAGAAAGCTATACATCAATTCTATGCAGCGATGCTGCCGGGTTCTCTGGGCCAGAGCTCATCTCAGATAGTCAAAAAGACAGTGGAAATGTGTGCTGTACTCAGATGAGTCCACATTTCAACTTGTTTCTGGGAAAAATAGATTTCGAGTTCTCAGTCCCAAAGTCCAAAGGGACCATCCAGACTTTCATTAGCAAAAGAAGTAAAAGCAAACGTCTGTCATGGTATATAGGTATATAAGTGCATCAGAGCAAACAGCATGAGTGACTGGAATATGTGTGAAGGTACCATTGGCATGGAGGCATATACTGGGATTGTACAGAGAAATATACTGGCATCATGATGATGTCTTTCATGGAAAGTCCATGGTTATTAGATCAAGGCAATGCCAGCTCTCATTCTGCATGTGCTACAACAGCGTGGTTTCGTAGAGACAGGGTGAATGTGTTAAACTGGCCTGCCTGCAGTCCAGATCTGACTCCTATTGAAAATGTATGACCAGTCACAAAAAGGAGAATCAGACAATGACAATCACAGACTGCTGAGCTTCTGAAGTCTTATATCAAGTGAGACTGGACAAAAATTTTGCTTGCAAAACCTTAACAATTAGAATCCTCAATTCCCAAACAATGAAACATTGTAATTAAAATGTTGACGTGACACAGGGTTAAACATGCCTCTTTCCCAACATTTTTGGAGTGTGTTGCAACCATCAAAATTTGTTCATATTTACAAAATACATTTACGTTGGTCAGTGAAACCTTTGGAAATCTTTTCTTTGTACTTTTGTCAATTAAATAAAAATGAAAGAGAATGAACAAATCACAGATTCTTGATTTTATTGCATTTTACAAAATGTCCCAACTTCTCTGGAATTGGGGTTGTAGTAACGAAGGAATGTTGAGTTGCTGTATTAAAAGCTTATTGTATTATTATCGTAAAAGCAGTGTATTATGTATAGTAGAGTATTATGAGAAAGAGATGGACTGAGCGAGTGTGATTACCTGCATCTGATACAGTATTCATTCTTCAGCTCAATCTCATATTCACAATAAAACATTAGTCCTAATGTCCGCTGAGAAAAGTGGTATGTTTGTCGTACTCTCCTTTCATCTGTTAAGGGTGCTTTCCATTGACAGCGCTGCTCAGTGCATTTGTTGGTTGCATCTTGCAAGCTGTTGTTCAAAGTAAAAATAACTTATTTTTGCGTCTTTTTCAATATAAAAGTCTTTACTGCTAAGAAATTTAAATATGGGTCAGAAATGTAAATATTGATCAAAGATTTAAATGTTGGTTTTGTTTTATTAAGAAATTTAGATGTTGGTTGGTTTTATTCTATTAAGAAATTTCATTACTGGTCAGAAATTCAAATATTAGACAGTTTTGTGCTATTAAGAAATGTAAATATTGGTCATATTTAATGTTGATAGGTTCTTTTTAGAGTTTTTACCATTGGTCAGTTCACTTCAAAGTGAGAATAAGCGATTCTCAAAAAGTATAATTGAAAATATGATTAGGCCTAAAGCGCAACAGAAAGTGTAAATCAATGCTTGAAATGAAGCAGGAGTTTCACACTCGATGAGCGTCTGATAATGATGTATTTGCTTTTGACGTCTTGTCACACTGAAACTTTGCTGTGAGAATGTGTAGGTGTTTGCGGAACAGCTTGTGCAGTGATTGTGTTGAGTGGTAGAGCTCTGGTCCTGCTGTATCTCAGGCGTCGGCCCGCCGCACAGAGCTGCTGCAGCAGAGCGTCCCGCTGGGAGGAAATGTAGAGGAAGCGCCTGAGCATCCCGAGCCATCAGCACCCCGCTGAGCGCTGACTTTACACCGCTTCCTTATTATGGTGTTTACTGTTCCACCTCCTCCCAGACTCCTGCGGGCGAGAGACGCGCTGAGAACAGGACAGCAGAGAAACATCAGATTCTCCACTGGACAAATCACTGCAGATAAGCCTGAAAATAAGCTAAAATAGCTCCCAATCAAGAGGATAGTATCACATTTCTTATTTTAAGTTGTTATTCTTGGGAATCCTGGATATGTGAAGCAATCTTAAAAGTGATTTCTGGACCTATAAAAAGTCATGGAAATTAACAAAATCTTAAAAGGTCACAGACTATTCTGTAATTAATATACATTTTTCTAGTTATGTCAAGTTCTATAATATTTTTTTATCAAGAAGAAATTTCATAAATTCTGGAATTACAAAATTACAATTTTTATTTCTCTTTATTGTATGTAATTATTTTAACGTATTTCTAATTATTTGTTTTATTTTAATATACTGTACCTATTTTATTTAATGTATACATTATATAATATATAATGGTGAAAACAGTTGTGCAACTTCTTATTTTGTGGAAAATGTGATGCTAAAAAAAAAAAAGTGGTTAAGTAAGTTTTTTTTATATTACAAAAGTAGAAATTAATACTTTCATTCATCAAAAGTGACAGTAAAGACATTTACAATGTTACAGTAGATTTCTATTTCAAATAAATGCTGTTCTTTTGAACTTTATATTCATCTGTGAAAATGTTCAACATTGATAATAATCAGAAATGTTTGTTGAGCAGTAAATCAGTATATTAGAATAATTTCTGAAGATCATGTGCCACTGAAGACTGGAGTAATCACAGAAATCGATTACATTTTAACAGATATTCACATAGAAAACAGATTAAATTGCAAAAATATTATACAATTTTAACTATTTTTGATCAAATAAATGCAGCTTTGGTGATCAGAAAAAACACTGAAAAATCTTAATTTCAAACTTTGGACCGGTAGTGTGATCTGGATGGGATTACGGTTTCAAATGACGTGAGGCATGAATGTACCTGAGCTAGAGTTTTGGGCTGGTGTTGACCCGTGAAGGTGGTCCACCGATACGTTTGAGCTCCACGCTGAGGAGCTGGATGTCAAGGGCTGTGAGGTTGGCCTCTAAAGCCACTAAACGAGACCCTCCGGATCCCAGCACAGCCTTATTACGGCCCCCGAGGGCCATTAACAGCCTCCCGTTCATTACGGCACCTTGCCGCTGTTAAGTGCTAATCTTTGGCGTATTAAAGCGCGCTCGTTACAGACGTCTGAGTGAACGCTTTACACACTGCTTAAAGCTGCTATTGTTTACTCGTGGCCGCGCTGGAAAGTGGTTCGATGTTGATCCGCAATCAGCGGTGGCTGCTTTAATCTGGATGTAAGTGCAGCGTTCGCCCGGCGGGTCACGAGCAGAACACGGCCTGGAATTGGGAGAAAAGGCTCTCCGCGCCACCTCTGATTTATTCGCCGTCTGCTTTCGAGTGAATTTCAAAATAAAGTGTATGTAACCCGTCATTATTCTGCTGTGCTCGAGTGGGATGTGAGTGGATGAAAATTGATCCAGCCAATTGAAAAGGGGGTTAAGTGTTTTTGCCCTTATCGACGGCCCAACAAAGCGGCTGTTGTATAAAACACTCATTTGTCCCCCATTAGCAGATGAGACAGTGTTATTTGAGGGCCGCATTGTGCCGCTCTCGAGTTTGAGAGGCGATAATGGCCCGTGCGCAGACGCCAGCCGAGAATAAAGATTTTAACACTGCAGAGGAGGAGGAGGATGATGATGAAGAAGACATTTAAAGCCATCACTGCCGGTCTCCAGTGTGGTGAAATGGTGTAAAATGATCTGGAATCAATCGCGCCGCGTGTCTTTGTTGTGGCTCGGTCACGCGAGTTTTGAGGGTTCAGATGATCTTTATTCAACTGCTCTGCTCTTTGCTGGTCTTGGCTGGTTTAAGCTGGTTTAGAAACCAGCTCAAATGTTTCATCAGCATGCATTGGCTCCGCAAGCCTTTACTTCGCACTGCTTGTTTTGTAACTTCAAGCAACCTGGTAACACTTTCTACAGGCTTTCTGCGGGTCTTAATTCACCCTTCCACAAAATAAGGCCCGAAATGTGTTGGTAACACATTACTTGTAGCATTTATATATAATGCATTATAAAATGTTAATGCATTACAAAATATTTTAATGCATTAATTAATTCACCTTATAATGCATTGTATAATCTCACGAATAATTGTAACCAGAGTTATTATAAATTATAAAACTTTGCTATTCATTGCTACATCTTTAGAAAGTACAATGCTTTTAAACAAACAAACCTTCAGATATTATAATGCATTTTAAATTTGGTTACAACAATTATTCATGAAAAAAGGCATTGCAACATGCATTACAAATACCTTTATGCATTATATCACCACTTAAATCAGAGCAGAAACTCTTAAATTCATAAAGTCAGCAGCTCTCTGTGTGTAGTTTCAAAGCAGAGGCAGCCTGTGTATATCTACTGCTGTAGGGCCAGTTTTACTAACCAGCGCAAACCGTCTTTTGGTGTTAAAATAGTGCTGTCAGGTTTTACTAAAGATGCGCAGTCACGAATTAGCGCTGAAAAGGCGTGGACACAGTTATTTTTGCGCCTGACCATATTGAATATGCATTTGTAGGAGTTTCCCTTTCAGACGCAAAAGTTATGTGAGGAGAGTATTCAAATGAATTATGCAACGCGTTTTACTAACGTTTGCGCTCGTCAAATTACTGACATTTGTGCCATTATTTAACGCCCAAAAAAAGCATGTCTTAAACTATTTTGCGCTTGAAATGGCTGCAATTGTTGTTGCTGGAGGAGTCACACAGAGAACAGAGAGCTCGTGGTAGAAGGGACAGGAGTTTTTCCACACGTATTAATTTATTTTGAATGCCAGAAGAACACATTATCCGAGCATATCGTTTGCCAAGCCATGTTATTTTTAATGTGCTTCAGAAAATAAAAGACGACTTGGATTCCTCAGAGTCGCGCAATACCAGCTCCATCAAAACTTCTAGCTAACCTTCATTTTTTGGCCTCCGGTTCTTTTCAACGTGTGGCTTCTTTATTTCTTTATTCTTTATTTGCGACTACGCTAATTTGCACTGTGCTTGGTATATTGCGATGGTCGATATGTAATTGAGATGCATCTGTGTTCTTTAATTTGTGTATTGTTAGTAAATCACCCGCAGAAATTTCCACGCCCATCGGCGCTGTTTTGGAATTGCGCTCTTGCTCTTTTCACTAATTTGCCCTGTTTAGTAAAACTGACCCATAGTGTTTTGTTTTGTTGAACAGCTGAACATCCTGATGAATGAAAGACATTTACAATCTTGTGTGCATCTGTTCATTGCTCTGGTTGCAGTGCATTGTCTCTGTCTCTTCTCAGGAGGAGTGTGCCGGAGCGGCGCCGGTGGAGAGCAGCATTGCGGTCGTGCCATCTTTGCCCAGAGGAGCAGCGGTGGAGCTGCATGTCACGGCTGTGCAGGACTGTCCCGCAGACAGATCGCCTCATCTCTCCGTCTCAGAGATCCCGGGGTGCAGCGTTGAGTGCCGTCTGCTGCAGTCCAGCTGCGCTCGATACGCCTCTCTGTCTCTCTCCGTGAGTTTGAGCGATCCTCCCGCCGCGGCCGAGACCGTCACCGATCAGCTGCTGTCTTCATACCAGAGCGCTCTTCACAAGACCAGTCTCTCTGCGCTGTGTGCCAGAGTTTTCTATAAGAGCCACGACTCGCTCGTCACTCAGATCGCCACAGGTACGCTTCAGCTCCACAATCTAGGACTGCTAGTAATGTTTGGTCACTCATAAAGGAATAGTTCAGCAAAAAATGAAAATGTGTTCACCGTCAGTTCATCCGAGATCAGGATGAGTTTGTTTCTTCATCAGGTTTGTAGAAATGTGTCTCTGCATCAGTGTCTCAGCAATGGATGCTCTGCAGTGAATGGGTGCCGTCAGAATGAGTCCAAACAGCTGATAAAAACATCACAATAATCCACACCACTCCAGTCCATCAGTTAACATCTGGAGAAGACAAAAGCTGGAACTAATCCAGCGTTAAGACGTTTTTAACTAAAATACATAGAGTCTATAATCCATAATAACGCTTCCTGCAGTGAACAAGTGTTCTGGTGTGAATCAGGAGAGAAATCTGCAGATCAAGCAGCGTTTACAAGACAAAACAGCTCTGAACAAATATGTGGCTGGATTTTGATGTGAGAGACAACAGCAGATGCACTTTTTCACTGAGGAAGCGTTATTATGGATTATGGACTCGGATTTTAGCTGGAAGAGACAGTTAATTATGTCTCAATGTATCATATGTGATGCATATCACACCCGTCACTGTACACACACACAGATTCATTCAAACGTGATTCCTTCAAAAAGACTGATTCACTCAGGAACAAAACACTGCACAACAGTCCTATTCAGTTATTTTTAATGCCAAAATAGGAAAAGGGAGTTATTAGCTTCTTGATTATTGAACTGTTGTATAAATCAATATCACATCTTGCAGTCATGCAGATAATGGGAGAAAACCGCACTCTTTCTCAGCCTCTCTCAGCTTTAACATTTGGGTCCCGAATTCACAGAACATTTTTATTAAATTATTATTGACTGCTATTTTCTTGTTATTTTCTATTAATATTGAGTGTTTCCCATATAAGAATGTTCTTATCTTTTTTCTTAAAGGGATCCCTGGCTATTAAGACTTGTATGGCTTAATATAACGTACATTATGTCTCTTACTGAAATATGTAGCAGAAAACACATTAAAGATTTGTGTTATTTTAAAAATCATATCGTTTTATACATATTTTGAACTATGGGGGGGCACCATTTTTCTGATGATGTAAAATGGTTGCACTCGGTGAGCTACTAGCGCTATCTGATGCTATTTTTACCACAACACAACTCGGAATAGACAACTCGGAAAATAAAATACTGATATGATGACCACCGCTACTGAAAGAGCTCACAGGTGGCGATGGATATAAGTATAGGTTTAAACCAAATGCTGTACCATCGATTTTTCCCCACAAGGAGTGTAAACGCCCCGGATCTCGAGGGAAATCCGCTGAGAAACTCCTCCAGCGGCCGCGCATCCACATGTTTACATCTAACAGATGGCATCTAGCGTTTCTCGTCTCAGCCGTTTGCAAGCTCTTTCAGTAGCTGTGGTCTACTAAAAGACTCAAAGGCATCAGGGCTAAAGTGGAGAGAACAAAGAAGCGGGTCTTCAGGAAGTTTTATTCGTCACAGGCATCTTCCCGTTCTTTTCTCCTTTTCTTATCGCTAGGAAAGCAGTGAAGTCTTACATTACATCGCTTCTTTTGTTGCCCTTCGACTGAAAATTACAACCAAAAGCCTCACAATGTGGTATCGTGTCAGTATTTTATTTTCTGAGTTGTGTTGTGGTAAAAAGCGCCAGTAGCTCACTGAGTGCAACCATTTGACGTCATCGACGCAGAATGTACTGTGCACGTAAAATAATGGCGCCCCCCATAGTCCAAAAACGATGTCGATTTTTCAAATAACATACATTTTCATGGGTTTGTTACTACATATTTAAATAAGAGACATCATTTACGTTATATTAAGCTATACATGTCTTAATACCCGGGGATCCCTTTAAGATTGTTTTAAAGACAAAACTTGAGAAGAATTTTAATTACCGAAACAAATGTTCTTAAAAATCATCGAAAAATAACCTCTTCAAGTTAACTTTCAACTTGTCTGAAATCCCCAAAAGTAGGATGGTGAACGAATTTATTGTTTCAAATATTAAACATCACAACAAAACACCACCTATGTATACAGCATATAACAAATATTACTATTACTAGCAATGTAAACAGTGATCTGACATGATTATGGCATGATGTGCTTCCTGCTTTTTCATTTCATTTTTAGCAGCATTCACAGGAGGTTCTTCAGAAGATATATGAGAACATCTTAAGAATTTCACTTCTTATAAACCTCTTAGATTTTTTTGTTTGTTTTGCTTCACAAAATTTCTTAACATCTTTAAGCTGATTTTTCATGAATCCCTGAAATTCTTCCTGTTGTTCCAAAGCTGTAGGATTCGTTCTGTGAAGTGATTTTGGAGAATATCCTGGCTGCTCTTTTGCATCAAATGAACTGAAGTTGTCAAAATGACACAAAATCGTTCATATGACTATAATATGCTTTATATTCCAAATCTTCTGAAGTCATTCATATAGTTTTGTGTGAGGCTGAAAATGTAACTACACTTCTATAGTAGTGTTTGCAGAGCTCCAATGCTAAGATCATATTGAGATATTAAGATCAGTGTTTTGCAGTCCGCTGAGAGTCCGAGCGATTTCATATTTACAGGACGTTTCTTGAGGACACTTGCAGTCGTTCATCAGTCTGACATGCGTGATGTTTTGAATGCAGGCCTCGCTGTTACTTATTACAGGAAATGAAATTATAGAGTGAGGCGCGGAATAGAAATGAGTCGTCCCGTCTGAGCGTCTGCCGTCTGTCGGTTTGTTTGTCTTGAAGATGACGTGAAGCCAGTACAGAAGTCAGTCTGAATGCACTCTTACAGGAGCATCGCGTCTGCTGACGGGGTTTTCTCAGGCCTGGTTTGATATCAGACGGTCTCAGAAGTGGGATCGAGTCTGGAGCGGTTTTCCATTGGCTTTCTTCTACCTCCCGAAGTTTGTTTTCACATCAGATACGTTAAGAGACATCAGTGTCAGTGATAAAGTGATTAGCATGAAGTCTGGTCCACATTGCAGTTTATTCTGACCATGAACGGCTGCATCTGAGAATGATGATATAGAATATTAGACTGTAAAATCAGCAGTAGAATTGAAGAAATGATTGGCAGAAATGACCCTGTGGACAAGAGTTATGGCTCATTTATAGTCATTATTTGGTTATTACTTACAGTATAGTTTTAGATAATTTATTTTTTAAAAACTTTAAAACTTAACTTTTATTTTAGCTATTTGCCAAGGCATCCTTTTGTATCTCCATTTAAAGTGATGTACTAAAATAACTCAAAAGTTAACACACACATATGTTAGTATATGTATTTATATATATATATATGCAAAATTATTGAAACTTTTTAACTAATTAAACTATATAGTCGTTTAAAAATAATAATACAATTCACAAAAACATAATTGCTAAAACATTAAAATAAAATAAAAAGTGTTAAAATGAATTTAAACAAAATGTAAACATAAAAATTGATTCAAATTATTACTGACTATAATAGTTTCTCAGTAATACTAAAATAACACTGTTTTGGACTGCTTGTTGTGACTGAATACGGATGTAACTCGTTCATCTATTCAGGTTGATCTGATTAAATGTCCCGAGTTTAGGGTGTTTATTACGTTATCATTCAGAAGGCATCTAAATTCCTTGTGTTCTATTATAGATAATGCTACAGAAACTGAAAGCATTTAAATGTTTTGAGACAGAAGCACTTCTGAACTGTGTGAGTTATGATTGATGCATTAATAACCACACACTATTATTACACATTATCTGTGTTAGAGTTCTTCATCTTCTCATGTGAAGGTTTCTGTTTCTGAGGCATGCGTTCATATGCTGTAGCATATGTTCAGACGTGTTTATGGAGCTGTCAGTCGTCTCGATGGCCTCGGAGAGCGCCCAGAGCCGCTTCACGGGTCACAGCCCCACCATATCAGAGGAGAGATGAAGACTTCTGCCCTCCAACCCTTCTGCTTGGACGGGACAGTTGAGCATGAAAACACAGATCTGTTGGCTTCATGCAAGTCTGAATCTCCTCTCGTATCGCCTGACAGATGAGTGTTTGGCTTCCGGA
The DNA here is from genome assembly GCF_012432095.1 of Onychostoma macrolepis. NCBI lineage: Eukaryota > Metazoa > Chordata > Actinopteri > Cypriniformes > Cyprinidae > Onychostoma > Onychostoma macrolepis. The sequence goes on along the minus strand of NC_081171.1, from coordinate 31,271,747 downwards.
CATTTGGACGCATCTCAGAGAACCACTGCAGAAGGTGTCTGTGGTCTGACGCGCTTCAGAAATCAAGCTGATGTTCCTCAGCAGAAATGAACATGTTTACATGCACATCAGTCGATAGCTACCAGAAATCAGTTCATTGAGATAACCTGTTTAAACAGTTCACATGCAACCAGTAACCTGGAAACACAAGAAAGCAGTTCTGTTCCTGTGTATTCCTCTCTGATGTGTTGTGACGTTGTTAAAGCATCAAGCCTCACGTCTGAAATAATAGTCAGGAAAACTTTTTCTTTTCTTTTTTTTCTTTTTTTTTTTAATGGAACAGTTTATTGAACCTTTAGACAAAATCTAAAAAGTTTGCATATGTGCCTTTGTTGAGTATCACATTTGATCCATCAGGCTTTCATGGCTCACATAGTCTGATATAGCAAGAAAATGGAGAAAAAACAGCTTGGTTTTATTCAGAAACTCAAACTGAGCAAAAATATGCATTGTAATGTAAATCAGTGAGATCTTTATAACAGTGCAGCAGATTCTGACGTAAATATCAGCGGTCGCTCTATATCTCCAGTAATATGTCTCAGTCAGATGAGACTGAAATGATCCAAACATATAATGCAATGCTGGTTGAGAGATCCTCAGAAGATGTGAGATGAAGATCATTCCTCCGCTGAGGAACAGTGAAAGTAAAGCTTCTGGAAAGATCCTGATGATCAGATTTGAGACGCACTGATTTTTCTAGAAAATGATTGATGGAGAATCAAGTAAAGCTGAGCTGCTTCAGTCCAGTAAGTGTTCATCTGGAAACATGACTGCAGTTATTCTGACGTTTACTTGATCAAAATCAGTCAAGATTTGACAGAAAAAACACACGAGAAGCAGCAGCTGAAGCTGGACGCTTCTACAATTACACTAAAAGAGCTTTTACTGGATAAACAACTCTAAACTATCAACCAGAGACAGAAGACATGCAGCAGATTGAGAGAGAAACAGGCTTAACAGCAAAGTTTTGATCCTGTTGATCATTTAAAAGCCTTAGAAATGTATGCATGAATGAATCTACAGTAAGAATGCTTTATCACATGCAGACTTCAGTAAGCGGACTGAATGCAGGTTTATATGCCGGGTGAAGTCAGGGTAATGAGCAAAATCAGTTTATGCATTAGAAAACAGGTTAACGCGTTTACATGACCAAACGTGTTGTCAGCTTAAGCAGAATCGGTTTATAAATATGTATGTAAAGGCACTCAAGGTCTGAATATTATGAGCAATTACACAGGTTTAGTGGTTAATGTTACTGACCCACAGGCTGTGTTTGGAAAACATGAACCTGTCAGAAACTCACTGCAGGATTCTACACATCTTTATTGGTGCTTCTTTCTGCTTTTCTTTATTATTATTTAATGTGCACATAAATAAATCTGTCATGGAAGCAAGTTTTTACTGTAGCTGCTATTTAAATCTTCATATTTCAACAACAAATTGGAGTAGAAACAAGATTTTAGATGCAATTTAAATGCTTAGATGGAAAGCATTTTGATTATTAAATAAATTAGATTAATTAATTACACAACCATGAATCTTGAAAAACAAATCTGCTGATTTGCAAAAAAGGCCAAATATTACCTAATTTGTTGATTCAGAGTTCAAAATTATAAATAAAAACATTCCATCAAGTACATCGAGTTTTATAAATTTTTTATGTTTTTATGCAATAACAAAGCAAAGTCCTCCAAATGTATCATTTAACTTACAATCTACAATCAAGTGGAAAATGTGATAAAATACTCCATTTCATGTCAAAGAACTTTAAATAAACTTTTATTTAAGCTTTTATCCCAAAAAAATCAGTTTGGATGCATGCAGTAAAAATAGAAAGCTGCGGGATCATGTTTGCATTTTCTTCTGTTATTGGTCACAATTCTACTTAAAATCAGGATCAGGCATAAGATAATGTCATACACATGAAATGGGCTGAGAATTGATTGAATAGTTGTAATCTGGCTGAGATGTGTTTGTGGCAGTTTTTCTGCTGATTAATGGAAAATGCATGATTCTTCACCTTACAGATGCTGGTTGAAAGCAAAACTGATATAATATGCACATGTTTAGTGAGAAAGTGGCATGCTGTGGCAAACAGACAGCTCCCCAGAATTAGTGAGAAACAAGTATAGGATTTTATTCAGCAAATATGATGCAGGACCGTGTTATTGAAGTTTATTTTCAGTTTGAAAAATGGATGTAGATTTTGCTTTAATGGTAAAAAATTCCTATGACTGGAAAAGTGTTAATGGATGTTTTTTTTCCATCATTACGAACTCAAACCGGGGCCTTTAAAGCGGCAGCAGCAGCAGCAGCGTCTCATGAAAGGCGGACATGAATGCAGCGTTTGATGGCGATGAAGGTGACCGTGTCTCTAATATAATGTGCTCTCCTCAGACAGCGCTGTTGATCTCCTGTTGAAAGTCCAACGGCCCGGAGAGAACCGCAGGCCTCCGTAAAACACAGAGGAAAGCTGCTTTTCATTCACACTGGTTAATTACTCGCCGTGCGATCTGCGACGTGCTGTGTGTGTGTTCCTAATGAAAGAGCCTGATGACTATCAAAAGAGATTTCACCTTTCCATCGCAGCTTCCCTTCGTTTGTCTGATGGTCTTGTTCGTTTTTGTGCTTCACACAGACTGCGCACTGACCTCAGTATCCCAGCGCTGCGGTGCACTCGGGCTAATTGGAGTTAAAGTCATTTACTCACCTTCATGTTGTTCTTGGTTAATTGTTGAAACATGAAGCACGATAAGATAAGAAGATAAACGAGAGGTTTCTGTTCCTCCTCCTGTCCAGGGAGCATAAAAGACTATAAATGCATCATAAAATGAATCGAGCGCTTTAATTGAAGTCTCATGCCATCACTTTATATGATGAACAGGTTTAGTCATTTATTCACAAATAAACACATGCATGCAGCGCATCACACAAACACTGCTGTGTTTACCGTACGTGTATGTATGCGTGTTGTTAAATCTGCTCAGCGTAGTGATCATATCTCATCAGATTTAGATTGAGCGATTCATTTGGATTTGTCAGAAAATAAACCTCATTCAAAGGGAAAACTAGCTGATTTTTCTGACCCCACTGAATGATATATATTCTTGTTTTAAGCATAAATGCATTTACTTTAGCTATATTTCTCAGAAAACAAGACTTAGTATTCATCTTCATTGTGCATCTGAAGTAAATCTCTGTTGTTACCAACATAGGTTCAAGAAAACAGCATTGCGTGGTTGAACTACAGCTTATAAGCAGAGTTTATCGTTAGAATATGACGTGTGGAGTTAAACAGATCATGCACCTGAGCAAAACAAGCAGCTAACATGCAGTACCTTCTATGGTTCTCCTTCTGTACATATATAGCAATGTTGGTAACACTTCAGTTTAGGGACCAATTCTCATGCTTTTCAATAAAAATGTCAGCAAATTTGACATGCAATTGTATGCCGCAGTGGAACGGGAAAAACCGCAAGCTTATGAGACGCCAGATGAGCTTCTTTTACTTCGAGCGCCGTTTCATGTGCGAGATGCTGCAAGGACAAACACGGCCGTCAAGCACATGTTTACATAGAAAAAAAGCAGAAAGCTGTGCAGAACTATTACTGTATGTCTGCTATTTAAAGTCTGACAGACTGAAAGCTGCTGCTGTTTTACTGATACTGTTAATAATCATTCACTACTGAACATCTGCATTTCAGCTGTGGATTATTTAGCATTTTTCTTATATTATTTCTGAATGTATTTTAGAGAGGTTTGGGTTGCACTTTATTTTACAGTGTCCTTGTTACAGTGTAATTACACATTCAAGTACTGAGAAATATTAATTAACTACATGTACTTACTATAGGGTGGGGGTTTAGGGTCGGTTACACACTAGCTTCTCTAATCTTTTTCTATTCTATCTGTTTTCTTTTTATTTATTATATAATTATTTGCTCTGTGTTAATCTGAGATGTGTTATAGCACGTGCGTATCGTTGCTCTTTTGTTGATTTAGTTTGCGTCTGTCGTCCTCATCCGTAAGTCACTTTGGATGAAAGCATCTGCTAAATGACTGAATGTAAATGTATTAACTGTGTTTCCAGGTGTGCATGAGATTGTACAATGCATTATAATGTGCATTACAAGGCATAATTAATGCTTTTGCAAAGTATTATTCATAAAGGCTTTAAGTAAAGTGTTAGTGAACTTTCTTGAACCAGATGATGAATAAAGAGAATGGTACTTGAACCACGTCTATCTAGTTAAACGTTAAAAAATCAAAACCTTGAAACGTGAACCGGTCAGATCGGTCAAGTGTTTAGAGCAGCTGTAATGGTGGCGTGTTGTGGGTTGTTCCCGGGCGTCCTGAAGTGCTATACGGGCGTATCAGGTGACCGCTGGTCATTCTCCTGCGCTTGCAGACCTTCCCGATCAATTCTTCTGCAGATTCTACAAGCTGTTAATCTGCTGCAAATGGCTAACTAAAGATTTTCTGCTCCTCTGTGTATACAGCGGTGTGTTTGGAAGCGCTGACCATATGTCTGCGCTCAGAGCCACAAGCTGTCGAGGGTAACTGAAGTGTGTGTGTGTTCTGGGCCGGATGGAGTGTGAAGCGTGACCCTGTGCTCTCGTGTCTGTAGGGTTGGAGCGTCTGGATCGCTGCGGTGCTGCTGTGGCTCTGGTTCCTGTGGAAGATCTGCCGGATCGGTGTGTCCTCCGCGTCTCCTGCTGGCTCAGTGTGTAGCAGACAGATCGTTGATCTGGAGTTCTGCTGTTGCTGGTCTCCAGCTCAGGTCACCTGCGGTCTGTGATGCTCTTTGTGTTTTCAAATGTATGCATATTTGTGTGTTTGTTAAAGGGTTCCTTCACCCAAATGATGGTTCTGTCATTCATGTCATTCCAGACCTTTCGTTCTTGAACACAAACACACATTGCACATGCTTCTCTTCTCCCTTCAGTCAAATTGTATCGCAGGTTTAGTTTGTTTGTCTCCAGCTAAAGCAGTTTTGTTAGTGAAACAGCTTGTAAACAATGTCATGCAATGTCACATTTTCCTCACGAAAGACATGTAATGTCCATAAACTCAATAGATAGAAAAAAATTAGTTTAGAGAGGAGCATTTTAATAAATTACTACTGCTGTCAAACATCCAAAATAAAAGTTTTTGTTTACATAATGTGTGTACTGTGTCTATTTATTGTGTATATATAAATACACACACATAACGCATATATTTTGAAAATATTTACATGCATTTATATTCATACAATTTATATCATATATAAATATATTTAAAATATAAACGTAACATTTTTCTTAAATGTATACATGCATGTGTGTGTATTTATATATACATAATAAATATACACAGTACACACACATATATTATGTAAACAAAAACTTTTATTTTGGATGCATTTGACAGCACTATAAATTACATATTCAAATATTACAAATAGTCATTATTTTTACTGAACCTGTTAGTGATGTTTTATTTAATGCATGTTTGAATAAATCTGTCATGAAATCAAGTTTTTTACAGCAAGTGAAACCTAAGTACTGTACACAATTTGAATATACGTTTTTATATATAACTTATGTGCATATTTAAATGTATACAGCTCCATTTTTATGCTTTTTTTATTATTTGAAATAAATGTGAATAATTGATTATTCAAAAGTTTGATTTGGGTTTTAGTTTTCAGCTAAATGAAAACTTTAATTTTGGTAAATATTAATTTCAGTGCATGACTTGATTGTACGGCTCGTGCTGTATTAGTTTTGTGAGAGAATCAGACTGAACTGAAAATCTGCAAGCTGTGTTTTCACACACATGTATTTAAATGTTTATTTCGATCAGTTATGGAACATGAGAAACATCACTGATCTCTGAAAACACAAAAGTTTGAAAATATGAATGAGATTTTAGAGTTTGGCTGAGAGGAAGATCGAGTGAAAACCCTGTAGGATCTGTTCCTCGCACAAAACTACCATATAACTGATGATTCATATAGACTACACCACACTTCTGAGTTCTTTGTCAGTTTTGTTTTGGAGTTTGGCAGACGGCGACTCTTGATTCTTCAGTAATATGTGCAGTGGTTTGAGTGTGTGTGTGTGTGTGTGTGTGTGTGTGTGTGAGTGAATGAAGCTGTGCTGTGAAGCTCAGAGTGTTGTGTGATGGTCATCTGCAGACATTAATGCACCTCTGACGATCCCGAGAGAGTCTGGTCTGATCTACACACTGTGTGTGTGTGTGTGTGTGTGTGTGTGTGTGTGTGTGTGTGTGTGTGTGTGTGTACCTATTTTTCTATTCAGGTGGGGACTTAAACCTGAATACACACAGACTCATGGGGACTCGTGTCACGGGTAAACAAGCTAGTAAATCATGCAGAATGAAGTTTTTTGAAAATCTAAAAATGCCTGTAGTCTCCTGTAAGGGGTAGGTTTAGGTGTAGAGTTGGTGTAGGACAATAGCACATACAGTAAGTACAGTATAAAAACCATTACGCCTATGGAGAGTCCCCACAAGGATAGCAAACCAGACGTGTGTGTGTGTGTGTGTGTGTGTGTGTGTGTGTGTGTGTGTGTGTGTGTGTGAGAGTGAGTGAGTGTCTGGGTGTGTGTGCGCGTGTGTGTGTGTGTGTGTGTGTGTGTGTGTGTGTGTGAGAGAGTGAGTGAGTGTCTGGGTGTGTGTGCGTGTGTGTGTGTGTGTGTGTGTGAGAGTGAGTGAGTGTCTGGGTGTGTGTGTGTGTGTGTGTGTGTGTGTGTGTGTGTGAGAGTGAGTGAGTGTCTGGGTGTGTGTGCGTGTGTGTGTGTGTGTGTGTGTGTGTGTGAGAGTGAGTGAGTGTCTGGGTGTGTGTGTGTGTGTGTGTGTGTGTGTGTGTGTGTGTGAGTGTGTGTCTGGGTGTGTGTGTGTGTGAGTGAGTGAGTGTCTGGGTATGTGTGTGTGTGTGAGAGTGAGTGAGTGTCTGGGTATGTGTGTGTGTGTGTGTGTGTGTGTGTGTGTGTGAGAGTGAGTGAGTGTGTGTATGGGTGTGTGTGTGTGTGTGTGTGTGTGTGTGTGTGTGTGTGTGTGTGTGTGTGTGTGTGTGTGTGCGTGTGTATGACGCACGTTCTACAGTGCTGTGTTTGTGAAGGTGTCTGTCTGCAGCTGTCTCACACACTCAGACACACACACAGCAGCTGCGGCCTCATGGGAGCGGCACACCCTCATTTCTGTGTGTTTGGATCATCCCTGAACGTGATTTGATTGATGTGTTTATTCATTTGACCCACATGTAGCATATGAATGTTGTGTGCGTTTGTACTGGTATTTTCTACGACGTTATAGTAAATACCAGTAACATAACAAAATCCCCTACAACTGGGAAATTTGCAGGAAATTTGGACCTTGTGGGGACTTTTTTTTTTTTTTTGGTCCTCACGAGGAAGCTTATAAATCACACAGAATGAAGTGTGTTTTGAGAATGTAAAAATGCCTGTAGTTTAGTGTGAGGGGTAGGTTTAGGTGTAGAGTTTGGGGAAGGAGACAGAAAATACAGTTTGTACAGTAAAAAAAACCATTAGGCCTATGGAATCAACCCACAAGAAATTGAAAGAGTGTGTGTGTGTGTTCAGTGGAGTGTGTCGCCCTCTTGTGGCTGCTGTGTGGAAATGGCACAAGTTTGAAGATTCTATATGTACAGTAAGGATCAAATATGTTCATTTGCATATGTTTGTCAGTTTTAATCGCTTGTTTTCCGCACTAATGTGTGTACGATGGCGTATGGATCTGCTGCAGGGAAAAGCTGAGCAGTTTGTTAGTAATTGTGCTCCTGTCTGTGTCTCCTGAATCAGCTCATATTGTCAGCTCATTTCAGGGTGTAATATGTGATTGTTAATGAGAACAGAGAAGCTCGTCAGATGTTGTCAGGTATAAATGAGTCGTGCTGTGATGTAAACGATATACACAGATCAGCCTGACAGCAGCTGTAATCACAGCGGACATGAAATCAGGAGTTTCACAACTTCAAAACTAGCCCCGTGTCAGAAGCACATGAGCTGCAGATAGTCAGACCAACATTTCTTTATTCTAATTAGACTTTATTTATTAGAGACCCAGCTAGCGTAATCGTAAAAGTGGGAATTAATAGTTTTTAGACGATGTTTGACAGCTGCACGGTGATCTGCAGAAGTCTACTGCAAGTGTAATGTCTTATGGAAATAAACATGAATGTTAATCCAACATTACATGTTTGATCATGTACAGTCATATATTAATGAATGCCATTAGAAAGTTTAAAAACAGTTCATCAATTACTAGCAGCTCCACAAATATATAGAATTAAAATATATATTATAATAAAGCATTCATAACATGATGAGTGCAAGTTTACATTAGTTTGGTCACAACATACAGGGTGCTCAAGTAGAACATTTAATTTCTTTTTCTTGACATGAATTTGCCAAGCTAAAGTTCTAATGATTTCTTTCACCTAAGACTTTATTTAAAAAAAAAGAAGTAAATAAATAACTTTATAATAATTTTTTTTTTTTTAAATTATGTGAATATTAACAAAATAATACATTGGCCTCAAAAATACAA